>NC_044929.1:18322718-18401900 GCF_003576645.1 Ipomoea triloba
GGGGTGGGGGGGTGGGGGAGGGGAGCGGGGATCGAGTCCATCTTATGTGTCGTCTAGTATTCGAGAGACTCAGGATTTGTTGCGAGAGGGTACTTGATGGGGGGTTGGGAATGAGAAGGGGGTACGGATTTGGGGTGATCCTTGGTTACCTGATTGGAATGATCCTTATATCGTTACTCCAAATCCTGGGTATCTTGACAATCCTTGTGTTGGACTCTTTTTCATGTTAATACTACTTGTTGGGATGTGGATTTGATAAGGGACCTATTTTCTCATCGGGATGTGTCTCTAATCCTTAGTATTCCTACTCCGGTTTCAAACATGGTTGATGCTTTATTCTGGGGGGAGGAGAGTGCTGGAAGTTATACTGTTCGTAGTGCTTATAGGTTGGCTGCCAAAGTTTATATTGATGAGGCGGGTTTTGAATGGACAAAAGTTTGGAATCTAAATATTTCCATGAAAATTAAGTATTTTTTCTGGACTTTGTCTACTAATAGGCTGCCCACTAAAGATATTTTGCTTATAAAGCATGTTCAGTGTGATTCTATTTGTCCTTTGTGTGGAAATGAGGCTGAATTGGCTGTGCATATTTTTGCAAACTGTGTCTTTGCTCATGCTTGTTGGCAGGTTTTGAGTAATGATTGGGGGCTGGGGTTGCCGGAGTTTGTTCATAGCTGGGTGCATGATATGTGGTCTTCCTTGTCTTTAAAAATGATTGAAAAGGTGGTGGTGGTGTGCTGGGCTATTTGGGAAAATAGGAATGACATGGTATGGAATAGACATGGTAAGGATTTGGGGTCTTTAGTCCATCATGCTTTGCTTTTTGTTCATGCTTGAATTGGCAGGCTACTCAGGATGGGTTTTCTGCTCATAATTCGACTCCTGTGGAGCATATACATACGGTGGATTAGGTTCCTCCTCAAATTCATTATCTCAAAATAAATGTTGATACTTCTATGGACTTTTGAAATCATTGTATGGGTTTGGGGTGGGTAATTCGAAATGTGGAAGGAGTTGTGCAAGGGGTGGGTATGCAAAAGGTCTAGGGTCTATACACGGTTCATGAAGTTGAAGCAATGGGGGTTAGGGAGGTTTTGAGTTGGATTAAAAGACAAGGGTGGCGACAAGTGATTGTCGAAATTGATGCTCAGATAGTGACGAAAGCTGTGGAACGAGGGGTGACACTATTCCTTTTTGTGTACTTGTGTATGACATCCGGACTATTCTGAAGCAGCTTGATTCGGTTACTCTTATTTTTGCACCTCGTAGATGTAATCATCCTACTTATATTTTAGCTAGAAAGTCTCTTTTCAATCCGGACTAAGAGGCGTATGTGTTTTTTGATTCTATACCTTGTTGTATTTTTGGGTATTTGAACCTTATGAGTTAATATATTGAGTTTTGTTGGTTTTCAAAAAAAAAAAAAAAACAGAACCTCTCTCTATATTCCAAAAGAACTACTCTGACATATCTTCTTATAAAAAATTGATGATATGAATTTTTACGAAGAAAAACTTGAGAAGAAAACTCTGAAGTTGAATCAATGGACACAAGACCATGCAACTGTGGGATAGTGTAGAGTGAGGCAGCAAAACAGACTGCAACAAAGTGGCTCTCCAAAAAGAGACATCTTGGACTTCTGATTGCACAAATCTCCGTTTTTTTCGATATACTATAACCTCTACAGATTGGGTATTGACCATGTGTGGATCAAACTAGGTGAGATAGTTCTTCTCTAACCTTATGTACGAATTGGTGATTGAGATAATGGATTGGACGCACTCTGATGGTCGTACCCTAGACATAGATACGGATTGTATCGAACTGGGTAAACAATACCTTGTGTCTTTTACTTTCTGCATGTTAATTTCTGCACCATATTGTTTAATATTGCAATAACTGATAGATCATATGTTTAAGGTTTTTTGTGGTAAAGAAAACAATCTGTCTAAGTCAGAAAGTTAATTAGTAATATAGATAATCACATATACACTAAATCACAGCGCCAATCTTTAGCCCGAGAGACAACTAACGTCATCGGCGAGTGGGTTGTCCATTAGCAATGCGGGGCGCAATCTCGCCTAGTCCGATAATTGGCCGTAGACTCGAACACTCAAACAAATCATCCTCTTACCCAACTCAGCACTCCACATGCTGGGAGAAGGGCATTGCCAAGAAGGGGCACTAGTGCAAAGGGGCCTAAGGTCGCAACTAGGGCTGAAATGAGAAAACCTGTCGTGGAGGGAGTCCAAACTTGTTCTCGAGGAGCACATTAATGAGAATATCAACCATACCTAGACCATTAAAGGCCTTGAGGCTAGGTAGGCGGCTCTAGACTAAAATAATAGCACCTTGGCTGGCTTGCAAGCAGCCCGAAGAGGTAAGCAAAAACATTTATACTCTAAAAAAATTAACATATTTCCGGTTGGGCTTGCAAGCTACCAAAATAAAAAAAATGGACGTGATGGTGGACCCCAAACAAGATGAGTGGTCCCAACGCGAGTTTGAAACTTCGCAATTAGACATGAGATGCTAAAGTAAATAATAGCACCCAAATAGGCTCATAAGTTAAGTAGTCAACTCAAAGAGTGTAAGCTTAAGGTCAATAAATTATCCCGCTTCTCAGCGGTTGAGATATTTTTATCCTGCTTCTCAGTGGTCGACATATTATTATCCCGCTTCTCAACAATCAAACATATTTCTATCCCGTTTCTTAGTAGTAAACATATTATTATCTCGTTTCTCAACGATCGACATATTATTCTCCCGCTTCTCAGTGATCAACATATTATTATCCCGCTTCTCAGCGTCGACCTATTGTTATCCCATTTCTTAGCGGTTGACATATTTTTATCCCATTTTTAGCGGTCGACATAGTTCTATCCCGCTTGTCAACTGTCGGCACGTCTTTTCTCGCTTCTCAATGATTGACATAATTTTATCTCGCATTTTAGTAGTCAATATACTATGATTTTTAGCAAACCAATGAGCCCACATGACAGGAAGGCGACAAAAATCTTTCTTTTTCTTGTAGGGTACAGGTGAGAGCTAAGTTGTCCAAACGAACTGCGTGTAGGGAAGACGGTAGGGGATTAAGCACCAGGCTATTGAAATGAGAGGAGAACCTTTCAGACCAAGAGTCAAGAAGGTTAATACGTGTAGAAGGTCAGGAGTGTCTATACTTTCTTTGTCTATCAAAGACAACCAAAGGAAGTAGGGGACTCGCGATATAGCCATGGGACCCAAGGTCTCCTTTTATTAGGAAAGTCTTGGCCCAAGCGGGGAGTGACTGAGGAGAACGGTGGCCCAAGAAGGAATAATTCATGATGGGCTAGCAAGGTGGAAGGCATGGTAGCCTAGGTGAGGGGTGGCATTGATTAGACCAGAAAACCAAGGAGGGTCGATTACCACTGTTGTTGTGATGGGATTACTCACGGTTAGCTAGCGCTCGGCTACCATGAAGGCCCGCTAACCTCTCATGGCCACCACGCGGCTTGGCACCCCTTGAAGACATCGTAGCCGCGGGGGTGGGGGGGACTACCCACGGTCAGTCAGCGTTTGGCAGGCACCGATCTCCTCCGGCCATGGCGTGGCCGATGGGGTGGTGCGCCCCCTAGCACGACAATGCCCCCCACCATATATGTTTCTTAGTCCTCATTGTTATCATCCTCTGCCATCATATTTTGTCTTTTTCCTTTTGGACGCCAGAAAGAATAACAAATAAATAAAATCTTAGCCTTCTCCTTCTTCATCATCGGGGCAATAATTAAGTGTGCCAACAATTTTAGGTGATTTTGGTGTGCGTAGTAGATTTGACTCCTAAGGTATGTGTTCATGTTCATCATAACACTTTTCTTCAAATGATTTTTGTAATGATTATCGATTCGTCGTTTTTTTTAAAAAAATTTCCTAAAAATGATTTTTGGTAAGATTTCTTTTATAATTGATATATGACGTTGGCACATGATAATTGGGGTTAGGTGTCTAATTGGATTTTTAGAATGTTAAACATGTAATTTTGGACTAAGAAATATATAGTTGTTGAGGAATATGAGGTAGGCTAAATAGGTTGAGCTGTGGTTAGAATGATTTATTTGGTTAATGATGGAGGATTTGTAGATGATGAGCCGTGAATTAAACAGATATGAGCTTTATGGGTTGGACAATTTTATATGGAATTACATTAAGTTTCGGTCGATAAGATATATTTTTATCTCGTTAGGCCGATTCTAAGAAATTGTGAATAATTTATATATAATATACTATTTTTATAGATTTTGTGGTATTTGAGGTAAAATTTATGGATGATGCTATGGTCTTGATATACATTTTGTGATTTAAGTGTATTGTTATGCGAGTATGGTTGTACAAGTTTGGGAAAGTTATTTTGTGTATAAGGTATATTCTTATATTTAATTATTTTTTTCATGTAGATGGTGAATTTTGGGTTGGCCATGGTGCCTATTTTACTATGAAAAATTATTTAGAAATTTATTGAGAGTCAGAAAACTATTTTGGAAAACTGGTGAGAGCTAGAAAACTCTTCCTTTGGTGTTTTTGGAAAACAATTTTGTTAAAAAGATATATTGTATAGGAGGATAATGATACTTTGTGTGGTGGAAAAACTCTCCATTTGGTATCTTTATATTTTGAGGAGTGAACAATTGAAATATTCGCTGATTCACTAAGGAATCAAAAAATTTCGTGTTTATTTTGAGTGAGCAGTGGATATATACCCTGACTCACTCTTTTTTCTTTTCAACCTACTGATCACTCATGACATCTCATTTGGGAGAGTCATTTTATGCCACGTGATCAGGTTAAAAGCTCCCTTAAGTGAAAAGCAGGGTTTAATCTCTTCCATTAATCCAATCCAGATCAAAGATTATGTACATCTAGTTATAACTTCATATACATAATTTGTTAACTGAAAAAGTATATAATATATTTAACTGTACATAATTTAGACTAGGGTTGACAATGCACATGGTGAAATTCGGTCCACGAAAACTTGCCTAAAAATGCTCGAACAAGATGTAATATCAATATGTAAATAGTAAACTTCTTGTGTGTGTGTGTGGGTATGCTATGAAGCAAATACAAATGGTTGGAATTTATGTTCACCTGAAGCCACTTATCCTCCAAGTTTACAACATAAGTACAAGTTTATTGCCTGATAATATACTATGAATAGGTTCTCTGTAGCAGCAGATGTATTCAGTTATTTTCCAGAATAACAAACCACTATACCATTACAGTTTTGCTCGTACCTTTTCGATCAGTTCCCGTCTAAGAATCTTCCCCGATGCAGATTTTGGGACGCTGTTTATAAACGTCACCTTGCGCAATCTCTTATATGGCGCATCTTGCACAAAGAATTTGCAGAATGACTGTACAAAGCACAAAATTAAAGCATTTCTACACTCCACTTCATCCCCAGACAACAACATTAGACTGAGACTAGGATTGCAATTCATGTCTCCAATAAAAAGATATTTCTTTTTTGTAATAACACCTAACGTGACTTAATAATAACGAGGATATTACCTGGTCTGCAATGAACTTCTTGACATCTTCTTCAGTCAGAGAGCTGTTTGGGGAGCAAACAACATATGCAACTGGGACCTCACCAGCTTCTGCATCCGGGTATCTGTAAGAAAAAACAGTTTAATTTTTTCAGTATATATCCTTACGTTCTAGTGCATTGTCTTGCATAAAACTCAGGTTTTTAAATAGCGTGCAACTTACGGGATGACAACAGTATCTTGTATTTCTGGATGAGAAACGAGCAAGCCTTCAAGCTCTGTTGGTGCGACCTGGAGACAATCAAAGTTGAAATGAGCAACGTCTTACATTGTCAAATCAAATAAATACCGTGACATTGTTAACCTTAGGAATTAATCATCAGTATTAGCGCTAAAAGAACACAACTGTTAAGAGATACATATATCAAATTTGACTAAATGTACCATCTACAAATTTAATAACAGCTAATAAAGTTAGCCCTTAACCGGAAAAAAATGTTATTGTAATTGTTTGTTAAAATGAATGGTTCATATTATTTTGATTTTAGTAATTTTTTATAATTTTCTTTTTTTACCCTCTATTATTCTGTTAGTATAAACTTTCCAGTTTCTAAAATCACATGAGTTTCTAAGTTTCCCATTTGAAGGTTTTAGAAGAAGAGAATTTGAAATATTCGGACAGTAAGCATCCCACTCAATATTGGTATTAATATTTTTTGTGGGTATTTCTATAATTATACATTACTTTAATTACAAATATTGAGACTCAAACCCATAACCTTCCATTTGAAAGAATCACTTCATGCTGCTTGACTACAAAGTCTTTGGCATGAATTTTTTTATTTAGTTATGCGAATTATTGTACCATATATTTTGAATTATTTATTATCATCCTCTAGTGACAGCAATTGTAACAATTGTTATTGGCAAACTCTAAAACAATTTATCTCAATAGAATGAAAATAAAAGAAAATCAATGACTTAATTGTTGTGGTTGAAAAGTAAATATCTCACTTTATTGCTCTTATTAAATTAAATAAATTAGTAGATAAAAAAAAATACATATGCATTTAATTAATTTAGAATTAGATGTGTACTCAAAAATTTAGAATTAGATGTCTATAATGACTTTATTCCAAAAAACAATAAAATTATTCATTATAAAAAAATTGAAAAAGAAATATAATTTCATTAGTTATATTTGTGAGTTATATTATTATGTTTGTCATTTATTTTATATTATATAGTTTAGTTTAGTGGTTATTAGTGAGTCTTCAACTGTAACCTATAGACTAGGAAATCTCTTTTGTAGTCTCCGTTAAAATGCTCTCTCTCTCTTGTAATCAGTTGAGGAAAATTCAAATTCATTATCTAATCTGGTATCAGATGTGTTAGGTTTTGTTAGCGTACGCCTTTCCTTTTTTTTTTTCCTGATATTTTCCTACTCTTTTACGATCCCGTACGCTGCCTACCACCTTTACCGCAAAACAACGTTTTGTTTCCCTTTCCCCTCTCTCAAAACAGCCATGGCCACCCAGCCCTCCGATGGAACACTAGCTACTGCCACTGTGCCGCCGCCGATAACCCCCACTGCCCTGACCGCGGCACACCACTTCGTTTCCATCAAACTCACGACACGAAACTATTTATATTGGAGGACGCAGCTGGTTCCATTTCTGAAAGGGCAAGGACTTCTTAGATTCCTTGATGGTTCGCACCAGTGCCCACCGGTGACCACCGTCCCTTCTCAACCCGCCGGCAGTGTTGCGATGCCACCGCCACCACAGCCGAATCCGGCTCATCATGCCTGGGTTCAACAAGATCAGTCGATATTGTCCTTGTTAATCTCGTCGCTCACCGACGAGGTTATGTATCTCGCCGTTGGCCGGACCACCGCCAAAGACGTCTGGGATTCCATCACCGCTGCTCTGTCTTCCTCGTCGCGATCACGCTGCCTCAGTCTTCTGGGTCAATTTCAGATGCTCCGACAAGGTGATGGCACCCCAGCCGAATACCTCGAGAAAGCTCAGATGATAGTGGAGGCCCTTTCCCTCGCCGGTCGGCCGCTCTCCGCCGATGAGCAGATACTCTACGTCTTGAGGGGTCTTCAGCCAGAGTACCGGGCCATGGCAAGTGTACTCACGGTGTACGGCGCCTCCATCACCCTCCCACAGCTTGAGGATCACTTACAGAACCAGGAGTTCATCCACTCTGAGGACTTCGCGGTGGCTCCTCCAGCGTCGCATTCCTCCACGGCTTTGTATGCAGGTCGCGGTCGAAACAGCCCAAACATCGGCAGACGGCAATCCTCCAATGGCCGCGGTAGAAACTAGCGAGGCTATGGCAATCCCGGTCGCGGTCATGGTGGAAACAACGTGCGTTGCCAGATCTGCAGGTCCCATGGACATTCGGCGCTACAGTGTTACAAACGGTATGATGGATCTGCAGGTCCCCGCGCCAATGTTGCAGTTTCTGCTGAATCGCAACAAGCACTAACTGACGTGTGGTACCCGGACACGGGGGCCACGTCTCACGCAACACCTGATGAGCAGCTCATGGATCACTAGAAATTTAAGCCGGAGGGGATGTTCTTAAAGTCGAAAACGGCGTAGGTTTGGGAGTCGCCCGTGTGGGTCATGCAGTTATTCCTACCAATTCTAAAAATCTAACCATGACCAATATATTACATGTTCCTAAACTGTCATTGCCCCTTTTATCAGTAAATCAATTCACAAATGAAAACAACTTTTTTTTTTTAATTTCACAATGATTGTTTTCTTGTGAAGGACTGCAAAACTCAGGCGGTTCTTCTTAGAGGGTCCACGGTGGGCGGTCTGTACAAGCTTTTGCTTCCGCGGGCTCACTTCGCATTCCTGTCAGCTAGAGCCTCCTCAGTCGTGTGGCATCAGCGTTTAGGCCATCCACACAGTCAAGTCCTTCATCGAGTCCTACAACAATGTCCGGTTACATCCAATAATTCCAGGAATACACAAGTCTGCATCGCGTGTCAACTTGGCAATTCGTCGCGGTTTCCTTTAGGTAGGGTTGCAAACACTTCTAATAATGTTTTAGACTTATTATATACGAACATTTGGGGTCCGGCTCCTGTAATTTCTGCATCCGGTGCACGTTATTTTCTATTATTTGTAGATGACTATTCACGCTATTGCTGGTTTTACCCATTACGGTTAAAATCAGACATCTATAAAATTTTTGATTCCTTTAGGGCAATGGTAGAACGACGGTTTTCGCGTTCTATCAAAGCCATTCAATCTGACTTATGGGGTGAATACCTCCGACTTCATAAAGTTTTTAAGTCTCTCGGTATTTCTCACAGACAATCTTGCGCGTATACCCACGAGAAAAATGGTCGTGTAGAGCGTCGTAATCGACACATTGTCGAAATCAGACTAGCTCTACTCGCCAACAGCTCTACTGCACAAAAATACTGGATTATGCCTTCGAAACAGCCACATATTTAATCAATTGTTTACCCTACTCAGCCATAAGTTTCGAAAGCCCACATTCTCGTCTTTTTTAGACTCAGCCTAATTACACCTTTCTCCGTGTCTTTGGGTGCCGGTGCTATCCCTATCTACGGCCCTACAATAGGCACAAGATAGAGTATCGGTCAGCACCTTGTGTCTTCTTAGGTTACCCGGTTTCCTTTAGGGGTTATCGCTGCATGGACCTTAACACTGGCGCTACTTTCATCTGCCGTCATGTCTGGTTTGATGAAACAATTTTCCCTTTTACCTTACAATCTACTTTGCAGGTTAGCTCCTCGCAAGATCCAAGTTCTGTACCATGGGGTGCTGGGCCAGTTCTTGCTCACTCCCAGCCTGACCCTTGCAATTCTGTCTTACCCCTCGCTCAAGAGCCGCCACTACTACCTATACAAGCCACGACTCCAACCACTATAGTCCAGGCTGACACAAGCCAAGTCCAACGAGAGGGTCATGCCATGCGCACCCGTAGAAAAACTAAAGGCACAGGCAAACAATTTTACGCTCTCAATGCCACCATTGAACCTACGTGTTATTCACAAGCTATTGGTCATCCACAATGGCAGGACGCTATGGATCAGGAGTTTAATGCACTGTTACACAATAACACCTGGAAACTTGTCCCACCTACACCACACATGAATGTGATAGGCTGCAAATGGGTTTTTCGGATCAAACGTAAGGCTGATGGCTCAGTTGAACGTCATAAAGCTCGACTAGTAGCCAAAGGCTTCAATCAGGTCGCAGGGGAAGACTTTTTTGATACATTCAGTCCCATGGTCAAACCCACCACGGTCAGGCTACTATTTTCACTTGCCATCTCCAACAACTGGACTCTGCGTCAACTAGATGTCCACAATGCCTTTTTAAATGGTCACTTGTTTGAAACAGTCTTCATGAAACAACCACCGGGATACGAGGATCCTACCCATCCAGGTCACGTTTGTCATCTTCAACGGTCACTATATGGTTTAAAGCAGGCTCCTTGTGCGTGGTTTACAAGACTACATCAGTTCTTGACCACTTCTGGATTTTCCGCCTCCAAAACAGATGTCTCCCTGTTTTACTACACTGTCGATACCTCCCGTGTTTTTCTACTCGTATATGTTGATGATATCATCATCATGGGCAACGATGATTCCTTCATTACAAATATGCTACAGCGACTTTCAAAGGTGTTCAAGATCAGAGACCTCGGTGCACCAAGCTTCTTTTTGGGTATTGAGACTATATTTGACAAATGCAGGGCTCTACTTTCACAACATCGGTACATGAAGGATATCCTATCTCGTGCTGGTATGACAGATTGTAAGGCGTTATCTACTCCAGCCGTAGTCACTCAGCCGGCTACTCCATCTCTTGATCCATTTGAAAATCCCATTCAGTATCGTCGTATTGTTGGAGCGCTACAATATCTTACCATCACCAGACCCGATCTGTCCTTCTCCGTCAACAGGCTATGCCAATTTATGCATTCACCAACTGTCGATCACTGGAGCCTGCTCAAGCGGGTCCTACGGTATGTCAAGGGTACTCAGAATTTTGGGCTCCGTCTGTCCTCTTCCTCGACTGCGAAAATACATGCGTAATCTGACTCTGACTGGGCCGGATGTCCCACTAACAGAAAATCAACCAGCGGTTATGCGGTGTTCTTTGTTGACAATTTGGTCTCGTGGCTCTCACGCAAACAGCGTACTGTAGCGCGTTCGTCGACCGAGGCTGAATACAAGGGGTTAGCTGATGCAAATGTCGAAGTCACTTGGGTAATCTCTCTGCTTCTGGAACTAGGACTACATTCTGGAGCTGATGCAACGGTGCCACGTATCTCGCTGCCAATCCAGTGTTTCATGCCAGGACTAAGCACGTTGAAATAGACTACCACTTTGTTCGGGACAAGGTTGCGTCCGGTGAGTTCGTTGTCAACTTTGTGTCCACACAAGATCAGCTAGCGGACATCTTCACCAAACCGCTACCAGCTCCGCGCTTTCAGACTCTTCGTCGCAAGCTCAATGTTGCGGAGATTCAACCTTGCGCTTGAGGGGTGTGTGAGTTATATTATTATGTTTTTCATTTATTTTATATTATATTGTTTAGTGTAGTGGTTATTAGTGAGTCTTCAACTGTAACCTATAGACTAGGAAATCTCTTTTGTAGTCTCCGTTAAAATACTCCCTCTCTCTCTCTCTCTCTCTCTCTTGTAATCAGTTGAGGAAAATTCAAATTCATTATCTAATCATATTATCTTTATTTTCTATAATTCAAAGATTCTTTATATTTAAATTCATTAATTAATTATATTCACTATATTGTCAATTGCCTTCTTTTTACACTATCTTGTAATTAAATATCAAAATTATAATACAAAATATGTTATATATTTCTTTACCAATTATTTTATAAAAATATAATAAATATTAATATTTTGTTCAATACTTTCACATGATAATCTACGACAGACATCTCATAACACATGAAACATGTAGGAAAAAGACTATCACTGCCAAATATCAACAGACGCTTGCAAAATTAAGAGTTCATAGTACAACTAAGATCCCAGTCATATACACAACAAGTCAAATCCACAGTTTCTTACACCATAATCTCATTACATGACGTTGTCCTCTATACTACCACCAGTAACCCAATTGCACACGACACACTACTGATAAAAGAAGAGGACAAGTACTGAAGATGAAGACAATGACAATGCTACCCAAAAGAGAATTAATAAGACTTAGAGAAATTCAAACTAAAAGTAGTATTTTTATTTAGACTATCTTTTTTAGACTAAGTATTTAGACTAGCGTCATTACAAAATTGCAAACATTTATTTTAGTGACAATTATAATCAATCACTCCTATGTTATCTTGCATTCGTATATTTTGAATTAACAATTTAAATAAACAAATTCAACACTCAATTACATATGCATGGATATCTCCTATATAATTTCGCATTGATATACTTTGAAATACTTATTTAAAAATTAATCATTGAACATTATCTGATTCGCGCGTGAAAAAAACTAGTGTTGTTATAAGCAAAAAACAATGGTTTGGGATTCAAACAAAACTCAGTTCCATGAACATCATCAGAAACTTACCTGAAAACCTTTGTACTTAATCAGCTCCTTGATACGGTCAACAACATTTAGCATTCCATCCTCGTCAAAATATCCAAGATCTCCGGTATGGACCCAACCTTGTTTATCTATTGTAAGCTTAGTAGCCAGTGGATTCTTGTAATAACCTGAAAATTAAATACAGTGATTTTAGTACTGTCAAAGCGAGCCGGCCCCCATCGCGGACCTAATTTTTGACAAGCTTTTGTAGGCCGGCTCACCAAGCCCGCAGATTAAGATTCATGCAATCTTAGCCTGCCCCACGCGAGTTGGCGGGCCCCGCGGATCGGCCTACAAACACACACACACACACATATATATATATATATATATTTATTTATTTATTTTATAAAAGGGTCTGGCCCGCAGCCCGCGCAACTTTTTCAGGGGTCACCTTTTTTATTTTTTTGTAGCCTTAACCCGCCCCACTGCGGGCGGGTTCGAGTTGGTTCGCTGGTTTTAACTCAATTTGACAGTATATGGTTCCGAAAGAATACAATTACACTAAACATAATGCTAGTACTTTCCAGACACATAGATCTCAATATGCACTATGAACCCGTCTTGCATGAAGGACAACCACTATTTCAGGGTGTGTAATAAACCCTTCATTTTGAGTTGTGACCCTTACCGGACCACAAGGAGGTAAACTATTCTAAGTTGTTCATAGCGACTCAAACCAGCCATTTTCTTCTTAACAAAAAAGATCCCACATCCCTACCTTTTTTCATAATATGAATCAATTTATAAAGTCTACACGATCCGTTTAAAACGAACAATCGCACCCAGGGACGGAACCACCCTGGGGGCAGCTGCCCCCACTCACCCCACCCCCACCCCATATATAGCCTTTGTATGTATATATGTATACATAGTACATGTTTTATATATAAATATATAAAAACAGATAAAAGTTAACGCTTGATAAGCTTGTAGAGTTGGTAGGCGTGTGGTTTTGTATAGCAAATGGCGAGGGTTCAAATGCTAGGTGCTGCATAGTCCGTAGCCTTGTAATTGTATATTTAGCTATATATGTATATAATAAGATGTATAATTTATAATGTGTTTTCTATTTGAATTTATTTATCAAATTAATTATGTTTTATTAGCTATATATGTAATATATATATAATAAGATGTATAATTTATAATGTGTTTTCTATTTGAATTTATTTATCAAATTAATTATGTTTTATTAGCTATATATGTAATATATATATATGGTAGGGTTCCAATGAGATCACTTGTTTAGGTAAGATCGTGAGATCAGATCTTGTGCATCCATGTAATATTTTTTAATGGTCTAGATTGAATGAGACACACACACTTCATTCGCACACATTTAATCATCATTCGCACACACTTCAACTTGGAATCTTAATCAATCTAGACCATTGAAACATTTTAAGATCAAATCTTGTACATCAGTCACCGCTCGCACACATTTAATCACCGTTTGCACACATTTAATCACCGTCCGCACACACTTAATCACCATTCACACACATTTTATTACCGTTTGCACACACTTCAACTTAGCATCTTAAATCAATCTAGACCATTAAACTATTAAATGGATGCACTAGATCTGATCTCACGATCTTACTTAAACAAGTGATCTCATGTGATCCTAACTCTATATATATATATATATATTAATATGATATATAATTTATAATGTGTTTTCTTTTTGAATTATTTTATCAAATTAATTATGTTTTATAGGCTCTGTTTGGCAGAGCTTATAGCTTATTTTAAGCTACTAATAAGCTATAAACTCTGTTTGGTAATATTTCTAAAATAAGTTAGTAGCTTAAAATAAGAGTTTATTTTTGAACGCTATCTAAGGTAGCGTTTCAAAATAAGCTAGTAACTTCCTAACTTTTTTTCCATCTTTAACCTTATTATTTTAAAGAAATGACATCATTTTGCCTTCCCAATTAAAACCTTTTTGGCTAAACCTTTTTTTACTTTTTCTCTTCAATATGTTTGGTTGTAATTTCAATTTAACATTTGTGTTTGAACATTGATTTTTGTATGAACTAATCTTATGAATTAAAAACATTTTGTTTTACTTTATATGTTTTCAAATATATGTTCTTACTTTATATTTTATTAAAATATATTGATTTCATTAGTTTATATCTTAACATATAAACAAACCTATTTAAATTTAAAACTATTTAATTAAATTGTATGAAAATGTCTTTTTTAGTCTTTTTACGTTTATCAGCTTATCAAAAAGTTAATTTTACCAAACATTTTTAAGCATAACAACTAGCTTAACAACTCTTTAGATTTCAGCTTCGAGCTTATAGCTTTTCAGTTTTCAGCTACTTTTCAGCTTCCAACTACATTTTCAGTTAGGTTTGCCAAGCATAGCCATAGTGTTATGAATATTTTTATAAAATTTTGATGCGTTTTATTTTTCACCTATATCTAACAATATTTATAATGTATTTTGTAATTTAACAATTTATTCATATTTGATATTTGTATTTGAACCCTGTGTTTAAACATTTTTAATTTAGTCTACATTTGCTTCTTCGTCCCCCTCAAAAGAAATCCTGGATACGTCACTGATCGCACCACTTGTCTTCAGAGTATTACATATTTACACAATTACACCATCACAACTCTTATCTAATCTCAAGCCCTATCAAAATAGGAGAAGCAAAACAGGGCAGTGAAACAGCGGTATAGTTGACTACAATAAGATAACTAGAAACAATATACCTTGCATCATGTTAGGACCTCGTACCCAAATCTCCCCCAACTTACCAGGAGGAAGATGCTGCAGTTTATCAACACTAACGATTTGCGCCTCCACTGATGAAACCAGCAATCCTGCTGACCCGGAGTGTCTTGGACCAATTCTTGTATTCTCTATACACACAAGTCCACAAGTTTCTGCCATGCCATATCCCTACAATTAACTCTTCTTTACTGCTTTTCTCATCACAATTCATTTTCCAATCACTAAGGTGGTCAAAAAACATTTATGTTGTCAATCAAATACTAAGTTTAAAACAGGGTAACTCTAGCCAAGATAATTAAGAATATAAACTTGTAAAGTACAAGGTCATGAGTTCATATCTACCTTGGCCTTTTTAATTTGAGCCGGTCAACTATGGCAAATGGACAATCTATACTAGTTTACCTCTTTACGATCCTTTGCTGGTTAGAGCCTCAAGATGGGGTTTACTTCGTGTAAACCCTCTCAACTATGAGAAATGGGCAACCTAGACTGGTTTACTTCCTTGTGATTCTTTGTTGGTTAGAGCCACGAGACGAAATTTATTATCCAGTGTACACTCTCAGATAGTGGCTGCAGTTTTCTCTTCACCCAAAAAATACTGAGCCTAAAATAAGTCGAATTCTTTGAATTATATAAGATTTCATTAAGAAACTAACAGGGTGTTTGGTTTAGAGGAGAAAATTTGGGGGGAAAGAATTGTAATTAAGTGAAATTGCAATTCAATGAATAAAGTAGGAATTAAAATTACAGTGTTTGGTATGCAGAAATAGGAGTACATGGAATTGATAGGTAATAAGCGACAGAATGACTAAAATTTCCTTATGTTGTTGTTGTAGTAGTCGTAATAATAATAATAATAATAATAATAATAATAATAATAATAATAATAATTCTTTCCAAACGAATTTTTAAAAAACAAAGGGTTGGGAAGAGGGGCAAAATTGCTCCCTCTCTCCACTAATTCACCATTTGGAGGGATGAATTACAATTCTGCGGAATTGTAATTTCCTCCAACCAAACACCGTAAATGTCAAATTCATTGAATTTCAATTCAATGTTACTTAAACTACCATCAACCAATTTTGGGTCTGTTTTGATGAAGTGGTTGAAGGGTGATGATGAGGAGACTACAAAGCTTTGCATGGTAGTTTGTTGGTCTATTTGGAGAGGTAGGAATGCTTTTGTTTGGAACCGGAAGCCTTGGGCTGCTATTAATGTTAGAAGAGAAGCTTCTAATTTGCTTCTCTATTGGCAGGGTGACATGGGCATGCATGAGGTAGCTAATAGGAGCGTGACTGCAATCCCCATGGGCTTGGATGAGGTTAGTGATTGTATGATGAAGATATTTGTTGATGCTGCTTGTTTCCCAGAGGGGGGTGATGCATAATGGGCCTGTTTGGTAAATTGTTGTTAGCTGATTGGGTTAGAAGGTATAATTAGTTAATAATATTAGCTGATTGTAAAAAGTTGTTTGATAGATTAGCTGTTAGCTGATAGCTGTTTGGTATAATTGCTTTTCTCAAAAAGCTAATTGAAAAGGCTGCTTTGAGTAGCCTTTTGAATTTTAATATTTTGGAGTTACAAAAAGCTTATTAACCAAACAACTCATAGTGGTCAAATAAGTCAAAATTGGCTGATAGGCCGATTATTTACCAAACAGAGCCATTATGGAATTTTTATACAAGACAGTAATTGATCCTATGTGGGCATGTGGCTGCCAAAAATGGTCCTTTAAGGTGTTTAGGCGATCCTCACTTAGCGGAAGCTCTTGCAGTTAAGGAAGCCCTCTCTTAGGTTAAGGACACAGGTTTTGCTAAGATTACTATCTTTTCAAACTGTCAGGCCGTTTGTAACTCATTGAATGATACGTTGCCAGACCTTTCATATGCGGCAAAAACTTGTGTGAGACCGTCTCACCATGAGTCGGGTTGGATCGGGTCAAGATGCAAATGTAACACTTATATGCACATTGTCATACTTATATGCTCGGATGTAATACTAATTAGGAATAAATTTTTTGTTACTTATAAGGGTAAATGTAATACTTTTAAGGGAAAATACAATACTTTTACATTTCGATTTAAAAGTATTATATTTTTTCTCAAAAGTATTATATTTGCCCTTATAAGTAAGGGGCACTTGTCAACATTACTTATTATGAAAAATGTGTTACTTTTTCTCTTATAAGTAACAAAAATTGTATTATTGATTAGTGTTATATTTGAGCATATAAGTATGACATTTGCACATATAAGTATGACATTTGCATGGTGCTTTGACCCGACCCGACCCGTCTCACGAATAAGGATCCGTGAGACGGTCTCACACAAGTGTGAAGGATGTATGTGTAATAAGTGAATGTCGGTTTCTAAAACGACACTTTGAGACAGTGTCTTTCAAGTATGCTCTTAGATCAGTGAACAAGTTTGCTCACGCGATTGCTCGAGCGACTCATTCTCAAACTGGTTCATATTGTTGGTGGTCTTCTATTCCTTCGTGTATTGAACATTTTTTTTAATGAAAGTTTGGTTTTCAAAAAAAAAAAAAAACCATGCCACAGAAACTACCTGAATTACAGTAGCCTGAGGGAAATTCTTGGCACACTCTTCCATCAATTCCTTCCCCAGGGGTGCTGCACCAGACCTAATCTGCCTCAGAGATGTCAGATTATACTTCTTCACCACACTGTTCTTAGCCAATGCCAGAATTATGGGAGGCACAACCCACATATGCGTCACTCTATACTTATCCACAGTTTTCAATATCATCTCCAGCTCAAATTTTCCCATAATTACCACAGAATTCCCCCTGGCCAGCTGTGAATACAAGATAATTGAAAGCCCGAACACATGAAACAGAGGCAAGAAACACAAGAACGTGTTTAGCGGATCCCCCGCCGCGTCTTGATCCGCGGCCACCATCTGAGACGTCGATGGAGTTTGGGGAGAAGATAAGAACGACATCGTTTTTCCTAACACCCAGTTGATGCTTCAAGCCATGAGCGACTTTGGAGACCTGGGATTTCAACTGCGCAAAAGTCAAGGTCCGGCCGGTATCGGCGTCATGGATGGCCGGTTGGTCCGGGTACTGAGAGATGTTCCGGAAGAGGAAAGAGACCATTGAGAAGTTTGGGTCCCGCGGGAGGAGAATCGGCGGCCGGAGAGATCTGTAGATTCCATCGCGGCCGTACCCAGACTTCTCCATAGCTAATCATGCAAGTACTTATCGGATTGCTGACGCAGAATGACGACTGCGTTTCAGAGAGTGTGCGCAAATCACGCAAGTACATAAACACAACTGTTTGGCTGTATGTACGTAGGTCGCCGCCACGTTTGATAATCCGCCACTGTCTGGGAGGATAATGATACTTTGTGTGGTGGAAAAACTCTCCATTTTTTATGTTTATATTTTGAGGAGCCTGATTCACTAGAGAACAGACAAATTCTCTGTTTATTGTGAGGAGTAAGCAGTAAAAATATATCCGAGCCGAAAAACTCTTTGATTTATTTGGATGATCATTTTGAGAGCTTGTAAACTTTCACCTACGTATCCTCTCCTCTTTGACGCTATGTACGTCTACGATGTTTTGAAAAGAAACAACATTATTTTAGAAACTTTATAATATTTTGGAAAAAATATATATATATATGCCAAAGGCCTTGTGGTCGAACAACATAGCTGAGAGTCAATAATAATCCTTATTTGAGGGAACATCTTGTTTTTATTTTCTACTAGTCTCTCATTTACCATTTTTGTCCTCATTTGAGGGGAGTTAGCTCCCACTTTTTCTTATATATAGCATATTATTGTACATAAGTTTTATTTCTCTCCGCTTGTTTTTATTTTCCTCATTTGAGGGGACGTCTTGTTTTTATTTTCTACTTCTCTCTCATTTACCATTTTTGTCCTCATTTGAGGGGAGTTAGCTCCTACTTATTTTAACGAGGTTGTTTTCCTCGCCCTGTCACCCTAGCCGGCAAAGGACCACAATGAGTTAGCTCCTACTTTTTCTTATATATAGTAGACTATTGTACATAAGCTTCATTTCTCTCTAGCTTGTTTTTATTTTCTCCTTATGTAAGTTGCTTTGCTTATGATTTTCTACTTGTCTCTCATTTACCATTTTTGTTTGAGTTTTATCATCGTGTTTGTATACAATATTTTGTATACAATATTTGTTTGAATTAATCATATTTGTCTTTATTTTATTGCTGATTTCTTGCTCTTTATTTGATGCTATCACGAATATCATTCACTCTCAAGGCAACATCGAGGACGATGTTTGTTTTAAATTGTGGAAAGGACCCATCTTGTGCTTAAATTGTGTTGTTGCTTGAATTGATTGATTGGTTTTGTGTTATAGGTGTATTTGATCTTTGGAGAGTGTGTCATTGTGCACATTATCTAGGGAAAATGTTAATCATGTGCCAAAAATAAAATTTCTCTTTGAATATCCATGGGAAGTACCCCTTCTTTGCTAAGCAATTCCTTTGACCAAATGAGTTTTAAATTCTTGTATGCTTGCATGATATTCACCTCTTATTTTGCTTAGACCTTAGTCAATGATCTCTCGAAGTGGGAGTGTGCACCCCTTAATTTTAGAAAGATAAGTGAAAGCGAAGCCCGAAATTGAACTAATCTCGGTAGGACATGGGGCAAAAGGTGAGCCTATTGAGAGAAATGTGAGTAAATCCCAATTTCCCAAGTAAAAGGCATGAGGGGTTTAAATGGAGAAAGTTTGAGAAAAGGCTAAAATTGGCCACTCCTAGAGGTAAGATCGGAGGTGAGTCGTCTTGCTAGGATTGGGGTAACCATTACACTGTCTTCGAACAAGCGTAGAGCTCTACGTGAAGTCGGTTGTCCTAATGACGTTATCCTAGAAGACGAATAGAGAGGAAGTGAGCTACCCCGCTTGGATTCCAGTACCCATTGCACCTATCTTCGAAAAAACATTAGGCTCCATGTGAAGTCGGGTGCCCGATGGTGTTATCCAAGGAGGTTGAGAAGAAAGAGAGACCGCCCAAGCCATTGGCGGTGAGTAGCCCATGCCCCTACCCTCATTTACTTTTATGCTTAAGGGCTTTGGCGTAAAGGGTGGTTGGTGGGTTGAGGTGTGCACATCGTTCCAACTAGGGGGCTCGACTTGAAGGCCTTTGTAAAATTGGAGGTGAATCGAACTTGGAGTGCATGCTTGATTGTGTGAAGGGTGTGTTTGAATTTCCAAATAAAACCATAGGGGTTTTGTTTTGTTTGTATATTTGTAGAGTGTATGGCATGTGGTTACCATCCTTTGTAGATAATGTGGGGAATCTCACCCTCTCTGGTTGGCTACACCCTAGATTTGCTAGACCAATTAATTGATTGAGTAACATAGCTATCTTTGGCACTTAAATGATTTGGGCTTAATTGTGAATTGCTTGAGGACAAGCAAAATTAAAGTGTGGAAACTTGATAGGGGCAAAGATATCAATGTTTTGTGGGGTAATTAGGAGGTATAATATGCTTTAAATGAATTCCTTTAGGCTTACAACATGTTAGAATAGCTCAATTTCATCAAATATAGGTATAAGGACTAATTGGGGTAGCGTTTGTCAAAAATACCACACAAGCTGTAATTTTGCAGGGCATTCCGGCGATAGTTCGGTAGAATGAGCATATCTAGGGTTAGGAATGTCCAAATGAGGTGATTCAAGTGTATATGGAACATAAACTTCAAGGGCTACAACTTTAATGAAGATAACAAAGGCTAATTCTGGGTCCACGCATGCATCCACGCGTGGACAGGGCATGGAACAAATCCAATAGCGGTCCACGCGTGGACAACTGCGTGAATCAACCCTGGGTGCGAAAAATAACTATATAAGCAATGTTTTTGGCTGATTGAAGCATCTAACATTTCCCACATATTTTCCTAACACTTTAGCTTAGATTTTCCTCTTATTTGAGAACATAGCTTAGGGTTATTCAAGCTTGAAGATTGTGGATTGCTAGCTTTGGATTTGGTATCTCCTGAACTTGATCTACATTTATCTTTAGATTTCAAATAGCAATTTCTCTTTTGATCATCAATTGAATTCTAGATCTATTTTGTTTTCAATTCTCTAATATGTTTAGCTAGATTAGATTTGGAGATTGGATGTTCCAATCTAGTGATCATGTTTGATTTGCTTTAATTCTTTCAATTGATTTGAGGAATGTTGATCTAGGGTTCATATATCTTGTGTGGTTGATGTGTAGCTTGATTTGCTTTTATTTCAACCGGAATAGTTAGTGAAGTTAGGGGAAGTATAGATTACACGATAGCAGGTCTATATGAGTCCTAATCGGCTACATCCCCGCCCTTGGTCCGGGAGAACGAGGCCCCGGAGGAGTGGTTGACCAAGTGTTTGTTAGAATGCCATATTCGAATGAGGAACCGGGAGTCCGGAGTGTGACGCCACCCGGTGATGGTGTCATGGGCTCCCTTGATCGAAACCTAGTTGCATTGCCTCAAACATCCCGTAGGAATATAAAACATGAGACCTAGATAGGACATCCATCTCCTTATTTCCTTTTACTATTGGTTTTTTGTTGCTTTTGTTGCTTTTGTTTGCTTCTTTTTCATGACTTCTTTTGCCTTAGTTGATTCTTGCAACTCTTGCCTACTAACATCCTAAATGCCAAACACTTGATTCGGTTCCAATTTGTCATCCTTAAGAACACGACACTCGAGAAACTTTTTCTCCGTTTTACCACTATCCACATCCTACTAAAATCACAACATCATCAATCATATTTAAACAATCAATACCATTTAATGTTCTATTCCATCACATTTATTATTGAAATAAATGTAATAAACATTATTCCGAAAAGAAAAATTCATAATTATTCTTAATTGGAATGGAAATAATGTTTTAAATACTAGAATTACATAAATAGTCTTTTAAAATATGACTAAATTAATACTGAATAGATAAAGCTCAAATAGCTAATATAGCAACTCTTGCTCCATTTCCCATCCTTAGAGCTAATCTTCAGTCATCTCTCTACTTCTTCTCAGATCCTGCAACGATACACAAACATGTGAAGTTGCTTCTGAGTATATTATCCAAGAAGTAGTTATTTAGACCAATTTGAAAAACTAGTCTCATTAATGAGCATAATTGACATACCTTCTAAAGGTTTGTCATTGTCCTTGCCCTTCAAAGACTTTAGGTATTCTGTGCAATTTCTTTTTCAATGCCCTTCTTTGTTGCAATGGAAACACTTTCCTTTATGTTGGTCCCGATTGGGTGGTGAAAAGTCTAGGGGGGGGGGGAGAATAGACTTTTCTAACAATTAAAAACTTTATAACACTTCAACAAAAGTAATTTCAAGTGAATAAATTCAACTTGAAATGCACAGTGGAATATCGTACGGAAAAGTGCTATAAAATAAAACTTTGTAAAACTGAAGAGATACTTGACATACAACACGTTGAAATATTTTAGAATAGCTCAAGGAATATGTATGCAAAGTTTGAAGCACATGCGAACGTGGGAACACACAAACCCAGATTTATAAATCAACACAGTACGTAAAGGGTTAGTGAGTCAAATATGCAAATAATGTAAAGTGCTGTAAAGTAAAGAGAGGCAAAGATTTATAGCGGTTCAGAGGTGGTGTAATCCTCTTAGTCCACTTTTCTCCTTTCACTCCAAGGAGGAAATTCCACTATCGCGTTTGCACATATACAAATAGTGAAACACTAGTGCTACAAAAGCACTTCCTGAGTGTCTCGCACAAAGCTACACTCAATCACGAGCTCCTCACACAAAGCTAAGCTCCCGAGTGCCTCACACAAAGCTACGTTCCAACCAAGTGTCTTGCACAAAGCTACACTTAGTTCTTCCGAGTGTCTTGCGCACAGCTACACTGCTTTCTACACTCAGTAGAGACACCAATTGCTGAAAGAAATAAAGATTTCTTTTCTAAGACTTGAATTCTCTCGTGTATAGCTCAATATCTCAGCACTTTGTATTTTTTGTTGTAAGTTCGATGAAACCGTAATGCCTCTGTTGTCCGTTCGTGCTCTACCGTCTTCAAGCCTTCTTGGGCTTTTTATAATTCAATAAATTATTTGCCCGTTATGAACATTCAAATTTTTGAACGTTCACTTGATCAGATTGGTCATGCCAACTTGATCTGATGGCCATACGTCCTCATTTAATGACCATACCATTGATCTGATAACTTGTCAATTTGATCTGATAAGATCTCCAATTTGATTTTCACAATTTAATGCCGCTGGTAATTTTTGAAAAATTACATTTGCAAATTGCTCACAAAGTCTTCTAATTTAGCTTGATTGATCCTTGAAACTTGTAGCCTCCAATTTTTGACTTTGTTGTCCTCTCAGCTTGATATTGTGGACTTTGTATCCTTTAGAGCTTGATATTTTTGACTTTGTTGCATTTTTGATTTGATCTTTTGGCAAGTTGATCTTTCAAAATATTTTCCGGGTGATTCTTGCTTGAGTATGAACAATGATCTTCAGAAAATCACCATCTTCAAATTTCTCTGGTTCATGGCTTCACGTACTGGACCTTGTAAATATTTGGAACTTGAAAAATATGGCTAAGTGTAAGTTCCTCTCCAAGTTGCTCCATAGCATGCTCCAAAAATAGCTTTCACGCGTGTAGAAATAGTGTAATGTTCACGCGCATGAGTCTTTGCTAAAGTCTTCATAAGTTACTCTCCAAGTAGCTCCATTGACCAATCCATAAGTAGCTCTACGGCTCTACTTTGACTTCCTCTCAAAAATTAGATCGAAAGCTTAGTCTATAGAGACTAAAATATTGCTAGTGAGATTCAAACACTAGACCAATAAGTAATATTTTCAAGCTTTTAACCAATGCTCTATATCAACTCATTTGGTTAATATCACCAAGATAATATATTTGTTCCTTCATTGCATTGTGTAGCGTATGGTGTAGAGATAGTGTATTCAAGCTTCCTCCGCTTTGACTAGCTCCATGGAGCTTGACTTGCTCCACTCCTTGATCTTCAAGGACTAAAATGTTCTTTATTTAAGATTCGAACTCGTGCCTTCTATTATAAATAACTTTAGTTTTGTCCATTAAATCACACATACTCATGTGTTTAGTAGAAGCAAACGATTTACAAGACTCATGACATAATGGACTCTATAACATAAAAATTCAAACCAATCTAATGTCATGACTTGTCTTCCGGGTCAACTCTCTACACTCTAAAAATAAAATAGGGAATTTCTAAAATTACAATTTGGCTCATCAAAACTATTACAATTTTATTCCAAACACTTTACTTGAAACATTTCCTTTTGTTTTGGTCACTCCCTAGTTAGTTTCTCTCTAGAAACCTTCTTATTCTTTCTCTTGTTCTTTGACTTGGAAGAGGCCAAAATAACTGTATCAGTGTGCATACCCTTCATTGTAGCTTGAGCAGTGCACAACATATTGTGCAGATCAGATTTGGAACAATGACGCTTGTTCATGTGGAAATTCACTATGAAAGGCCCAAAAGAATATGGAAGAAACTGTAGAATTAAGTTTACTTCAAGCTCAGAGTCAAGGAAGATATTTAATTCTTCCAATCTCTCCAATAAGCCAATCATATTTAGGACATGATCTCCTAGATTTCATCCTTCTTGTAGTTTTGCTCGAAATAAGGCCTTAGTAACCTCATAACATGCAATCTATATGCTCACCATACAACTCTTATAGGTGATTGACCATAGATTTTGCGTTAGGCAACTTTTCATGCTGACGTTGTAACTCATTGGTCATAGAGGCAAGGATATAACTCTTAGCCCTTAGATCGCCATCCTTCCACTTATCAAACACTACAACCTCAGCATTATGAACATCAAGCTAATCAACATCAGCATCATCTGGTATGGTACCAATCAATAGAGGATCTTGGATCAAAATGGAACCGATTTTCTCCAAATTCAGAACGATTCTCAAATTTCGGAGCCAATCAGTGAAATTTCGTCTACTAAGTTTGTTTTCTTCGAGTATTTTTTACAAAGGATTTAAAGCCATCTCAAAATAACTGCAGGAAATAACATTAATTATTAGACACGATTCTTTATTAAACTATTTGATTTTCGATTATATAATCAAATAATACCTCCCACTAAATTTTTCGAATCCTGCACTTCCCAAGCAAGATACGAAAATCCCGTTGGAAGATTTCTAATGGGTAATCGAGGTCTTACAAATTTAACTCATTCCTCACCTTAAGGGGCATCTTGTAATTTGAAAAATTTGTAAGTGGCCAACTCTTACCAATACATCTCATGCATGATTCGATTTTATTAAACTTAAAATCCATGGCCCATTGAACCTCACCTTAAGGGGCATCTTAGCCCAATGAACTCAGTTAAGTCAAACCCACCATCCTGGTAACAAGTAGAGTGGAAGCTTGACTTTTCGAACCTTTAGTGGTTTCTTGAAAAACAAAGTTTCTAAGTGCTACCACATCACATGTTTAAAATAAGAAAAAAAATATTTTAAAATAACACGTTGCCCCTATGTTGGCATAGCCGACACCGTGCTATGAAAAATGTTTTATTTCTTACGATGGTGGAGAGCCACGATTAGGTAATCTCAACTCTTGCGGCTTAACTGTTTACAACTTAATATTTTACACACACACACACACACACACACATATAAAGTGCATGAAAAGTAAGCTTGATATTGGCAATGGACTTCTAAATGGTCAAAATTGAGCCACAAAATTTTGACTGTGCAAAGTGAATAGTGAAAAATTAAAATCCTATCTATTACATATAAGCTTCCATTATACTACAATGTAATATAGTTAGTTGTATTAAAAAAAAAACATATTCAAGTCTTCAACTCTTGAAGTCTTTGGGTTCTTTGTACATACATTCCCTATCTACCAGAAAAGGGGTACATATTTCGGGAAGGAATTTACATTACAATAATAGATAAGAGCCACGCAGGTCCCAATTTTAATTAATCACCAAAAATGGTGCAAAACCCAAAATAAATCACATTCATTTAATGGGCCCTAAGTCCATGACCAAACCGATATGCTAAGCAATCCATACATATCATAAAATAAATAATGCATTAACTTGTGGCGTTATAATATATAATCCAATTATACCATAAAATTTGGGTCAATCTAAAATAAACTTTATATGGAAAGAAATTTCCATATAACAAATCAAAAATTTCTATTATATAATTAATTTCATACCAAAATTAAATTTGCATGAAATCAATCAATTACTATTATAATTTTAAATTAAACACTTTAATCTAAAATATTATAACCATGGAAACGTACCTAAATATCATTCAATTATCACATAAAAATCACTATTTAAGGAGAAAAAGAAATATTTCAAGATTATAACAATATAATTATTAGTACCATAAAAATCATATTTAAGATGGTAACAATAATATATTATCATCTAATCTTCCAAAATATTAATTTTTCAAATATAAAAATAATCCTTATGATAATAAATAATACTACCAAAATATTTCATATTTAATTTGTAGCAATTAATTTCCAATTATCAATATAGAAATTTTTCAAATATGATAATAATTAATATCACCAAAAATATCTAATATTTGATTTGGTAATATTATTCTAATTATCATATTAAGTAATTTTTCAAATATGATAACAATTAATATCACCAAAAATATCTAATGTTTAATTTGGTAATATAATTCTAATTATCATATAAAATATTATCAAAATAACATATTAAATAAAACTACAATAATTATCAAATAATCAAATGGTAATTTTATTTCTCAACTTGCGTAAATCTACCTGTGTGATACCCCGAACTTAATTCAAGCTTCGAACCCCGGTAATTATTCATACCGAGTGATTAATTTTATTAATTGGGCTCCGTTTCATTAAATAGAGATATATTCCATACTCTAGTTTGTTTATTTAATTAACAAGGGCCAATTCCTTGATTTAATCTTGCAAGGGATTTTTCCCATTTGGATCTTTTATTCTTTATAAGTAAATTAAAAATTTAATGGCCCAATCTTTGGAGGACCATATTCTACACTTATTAAATTAATAATTCCTTTGGATGAGCCCATTTCTTATGAATTAGCCCAATTATTGTGTGGACCATGATCCACACAGCTATGTGGACCATAATCAAATGTACATTTTTAAGGTACTAAATGTACATTATTTTTGTATTGAATGTACATTAATTTTATACTATTTAAATAATGTACATTCAGTACACAAATAATGTACATCCCCTGAATATAATGTACATTATTTTTATACTGAATGTACATTATTTTTATATTGAATGTGCATTATTTAATAGTATGGTCCACACCATGGTCCACACAATAATGATTGTTATTCTAACACCCTAATGATAGATATACACTATGTATGTAATAATTCCCAAAGTCATATAAAAAGCCTTATAATAATCATTCCTAGCTTTTCCTTCTCCTGCAAAAGTTTCCCTTCACTCTTCCATTTCCAAAGAACCCTAAACAACTACACTATCCTTCATCTTAGCAAGACTTCAAGAAAGGTTGCTCTTTTAGGAACCATGGTGCTTGGGTAAGCATTAATCCTTAGGTAGATTGCATTTCTTCTCATGTTTTCATAGTCTTTATACAAGTTCTTACTATCTCTTCTTTGGGGATTCTTGGGGTAAAGATGATCAAGGAGGTGAAGGTGACTTGAGGGATTGAGCATAGAAGTGAGGAGTGCTTGGTTGTTAGAAGTTTCAAGAGGTAATCTTCCATGTTACACTAAAACCTACTTTCACTCATGAATCTATGAATATTATTTGGTGTTGTTGAATCCTGTGGAAATTCTTGGTGTTTAGCCTTTGTTTTGCTGATTTGTGAACCTATCTTGTGGATCTATGAACTTGTGTTCATTATCCTTTTCATTGTGATGAGTATGAGTATCTATTATTATGGATTCCATGTATTATTTGGTCTCTGAGATGTGTAATTTGTGCAATCTGAACATATTCTGTATTCTGGATTGGATTATCGTGTATTATGTTCTAGTCTGGGAGTGGTGCATTGGGTTTGCACTTGCGGTGCGTTCAGGTGGTATAATGTGTCCCGCCTGGGTAATCCGTGAGTGTCTGGTAGTGTGGGTTGGCTGAAAGATGTACTCCGCTAGGGAGCCCCATTCCTTCTCGCGGAAGAGAATGGCGGACCAGGGTGTGCCGTTGGTGTGTTCCGTTAGTTGGGGCTGTGGAGTGCGACGGACTGGGTTGCTCCGCCACTCTGTTCCGCCAGTTCATGTTCAGCTTCTGTTCCAGTAGCTATTCTGTGGTCTGTTGACTTTGTTGTTTCCTCTTTGATTCTGGGATATGTCCTGAACATATTGTTGAGTATTCTCCCTTGATTGTTGAGTAATTATTCATGATCATTAGTGGTTTATTTTGGATTATTGAGTTGGGTTGATCCTTTGGTTATTATTCTGAGTTGAGCACTGTTGGCTTGAGTAATTCTTTTGAGAAATGAATCTGAGTTTAGTATGAGGACACCTTGAGTCCTTATGAGTATTGTTTGACTTATTGAGTCTTTGATGTCTTTGAGAAGTGGTTGGTGGGATTATGGCTTTGTGTGTTGTTGGTATTATAAGAGGAATTGTTGGGCATTGTGTGCCTCTATGATTGGGCATTGTGTGCATCTGTGATTGGGCCCGTGTGCCTCTATGATTGGGCAGCGTATGCCTCTGTGAGTGGGCTCGTGTGCCTCGTTGATTGGGTGTTGTATGCCTCTGTGATAATGGGCTTCGTGCCTCTGTGGTTGGGCTTTATGCCTCTGTGTTGTGATATTAGCATGATGGTTTGGTTGGGTGATTTAGTATGATGGTTGGTGGTTGTAGTTTGGATCTTATCCTTTGTTTGCGGTTTTGGGGTCACTGTAAGGAGAGTGATGTGAGATTGTCCTTGGTTGGTTTCACTTGTGGTTATTCTGTGGACTTGTGATTCAGTTGGTATCTTGTTATAGACTTGATGTCTTATGCATTCGTTATTTGATGTTGGATTCATTTGGAAGAGTCTTTGGTTTGGGATTCATTCAGCTTGTTGTTGTTGAGTCCTCTGAATTAAATAAAGAACAATTTCGTTGGTGCGTATATTCTATACGTGTGTGTAAACCTATTTACAAAACATATTATACTATGTATTTCTCACGAGTGTGAGTGGTTGATTGCTTAGCATTCCTTTGCTAATGTTTTCCTAAACTGTTTTCCAGGTATGAAGTAGACTGAGCCGAGAGCGCGCTAGTGATAGACCTGCTTCGTTCTATGCTTAGTCTAGGAGACTATTTTAGACGTTTTCGGGCTTATGTGCCTTAGTTTATATTTCATGTACTGACTATTACAGCTATCTTTACTTTGTGGATTGGTATTATGGATTTTAGCCTGTGCATCTAAAGTTGGATTTTCCTAGATGTGGCATGACACCCGTTTGAGTATTAGTATGCTTCCGCTTTGCTATATTGTTAGTTCTGAGACTGCTAGCTTTTATGTTAAGTTTATGTCTATCTCAGCGTGAAAAGTTAGGGGTGTCACAACCTGAGTCCCTACCATCAATGATTTCGCCTCCGGACAGCGTAGGAACGGCTAGCCAGTTCAGTGGACCGCCGGCGCGCCAGAAACGACCGCACTAGGAGCAACCTTCTGCGTCAACCGCATCTGCCCAGCAGATTTTTCGGTCGTCTTCACCTGCTAGAAGAACCAAATGCGGCTGCTGGTGAAAACTGCTTCCGGTGATGAACTCTTCATCACCTTTCCTTGAGCGACGTCGTCGATGGAAAAAGGACAACCAACCTATGTTGGTTGCATCCCATGAGCGACGACGACTTCCATACCATTGCAACCACCAGGATGAAGCCAGTCGGAAACGTAGGAGATGCCATCAAAAATACGTAGAAAATGTTTACGCAAACATAAGCGCTTTTTTTTCTTTTGTTTTATTTTAATTTATATCTCATATATATTATAAAAATATATAATAATAAAATTATTATATTATCGTTAATAAAAAGTATTTTTATCTTGAAAGCAGTATTAAAAACTCTCTGGTTGTTTTAAGTTTCATGACAATCAAATACTCTACTTATAGATCAAAAGATAGTTCAGCTTAAGGAGTTCCATGTCCTGATTGTATTTAGCATAGTGATAAGCTCCCAGGACACCTATATATTTGAGTATAAATAGGGGTGTTTTATAGCATTTTTAGCATCATTACGTGATAATCTTATGATATTTTGTGCTTTAAATTCGTTAACCACACACAAAGCTACCTTTGGTACAAATTGAGACATTTCAGAGGTCCTGGGAGCCGTTAGGAACAAAGAACAAGCAAACCGAGCAAGACAGGAGCCCTGGAGGACCCACAGGAGGCATTCACGCGCAAAGGCCGTGTGGACACTTTCCAGTAGCTGTCCACGCCAGCCTTCACGCGTGAAGGGGGCGTGAACGGGACACTGCGAGGAAATATTTTTAGGGAAACATTTCGGAGACTATTTAAGGAGACTTGATAGAATTTCAAGGAAGAGAGAAGATTTTCAGGAGAATCCCAAGCCCCAATTCCGTTTTCCTATTTTCTTAGTCTTTAGGATAGTTTAGATTTACATTTCCACCTTGTAAATGAAGACTTGAAGCTTGGATTGAAGAACCCATTTCATTTACTAGGTGATCTCTATTTTTATCTAGTTTATATATCTTGTTCTTAGATTGAATTAGCTATTGATCTTGAATTCTTGATTATGTGTGGCTAGTTTGATCTAGGGTTTGGATTGTGTGAAGCTATGTTGCTAGTGTGATGATCTTATGTCTTATTGTGGATTCAATTGCCTTGCTTGTTGGAAAATTCTATTCTTATCTATTGATTGTTGTTTTGATGAGATCTTATATGAATTTGGCCAATCTATTGAGAGATTGGGTTCTTGACTCTATCATGGTTTTGATTTGAGTTGAGATTGAAGCTTTATGGCAACCATAGATCTTATGGAATTCATATTAGGAATAGTAGAAAAGTGTGTAGCTAAGGTGTTTGATAAAATGTCTCTTAGGGCTTTTGGTTGCTAAAACTCCTAAGCCTAAGTTGCCCTAATATACAGAGGTGGAAAAGGACTAAGAAGACACACTCTTGAATAGCCAACATCATTGCATCATTTATCCCCTACTTGAGACACACTAGAATGCAACATAGATGAACACGATCCAACCCCTTGTTTTCTCATATCTTATCTCCTTATCTCTTACTTTTTACCTCTTATATTTTGCATTTCACTACCTTATGATCGTTTACACCTACAATTACCATTCACCGCATTCACCACCCATACTCGTTGCATCACATGATTCAATTGATTGGAAGTATTCGCATTTGACACACTTCCACGTCCCTCCTTCGAAACCGGCACTCGAGGAGTTCAGACTCTTCGTTTTATCATTACATTTACATTTCACAGTACATGACACCTCACCCTATGCACGCAAGTGTTGTCAAAATGGCGCCGTTGCCGGGGAGGGCAATAGGTGGTCAATTGTTTTGCTTTTACTTGATTGAATGATTGTGAAAATTTGAGTATTGTTAATCCATTCCATTTTATTTTATTATTTTCTGTTTTATCCGTTTTTGCTACTTACCCCAATTGACTACTTCTAGTCAATTGTGGATTGTTTGCTTTATTGAAGATCTTAATAGGTGAATGCACACAAGAGCGAGAGGAAACCAAGGCTTATTTCCTTACATACCAGAAATTAACAAAGCAACAAGAAAGAAAAGCATCCGAAAAGAACAAATGGCTTCTACAAGCGCTACAAGAAATCGCCAAGGAAGAGGAGCAGCTATACCAAACCCACCCCCGGTACCAATTAATCCACCTGGACAAGCCAATCAGAATGAACCGATATTGGAAGATGATGTGTATACTTGTGAGTGTAAATATGGGTGTGAAATGTCGTTCCGCTGAGGATTGGGGCTATGACACGTAATTGTATGAATTAAGAATACTAGACACTAGAGTATGTGAATCAACTAGAATCCAAGCAACTGATAACTGAATGATGGAAATTAAAAGAAATAAATTGACTAAGGAATTAATTGTATGATAAGGGAATGGGTCAGATTAGGGATATTGCAATCTTGATGTTCTAACAATCTCAGAATTAGGGAAAGAATAATTAACCTAGGGATTTATGGGCAATGCACATAAGAATTCAATTCAGTTACTTTTGTAATCAATAAACAGAATTAAGCTACAATTGCCCCACTTTCGTGATGCATCAATCATAACCTTAAACACCTTAGCATTGTAAGCCCCCAAAATTACCCCTATTTTCATAGTAGGAAAATTAGGTTGAAATTGGTAAGGCTCGAGGTCTTCATCCAACTTTTGTTGTAATGAATCCCTCTCCTAAACTAGCAATTAATTGTGGCCATCAATCAACAACAAGTAGAAAGCAATCCCCAATTCAACATAAACCCTATGTAAAAGATTCAATCCCTTTATGCAATTATCACAAATTGAACATCAAGATTAACAATAACACCCTAATCCAAACCCATAAGCGAATTACTCACGCATGATTGAAGTAAACAAAGCAAAGCAAGAATTAAATACTGAAATCATGGCTGCAAAATTAAAGAATAAAAGGGAAAACTTTACTAACAATTCTTGAGAGCAATTCCAATCCAAACGATGATTCCAAGCTCATAACCGAATTCAATGATGTAAATCTACTCTATTTTATGCTATGAAAAACTCTAAAGAAGGGAAAAATTGCACTGAACAAAACTAGGGCTCGGAATCTCCCAAAAATACAGAAAAATGCAGAATAAATACTGGACAACAGCCGGGTCACAGCCACCATCATGGCCGGGATCGGGGCCTTGATGTGCCGTCGCCCGCTACTGTCCGCGGTGGAGGTCATGGCCGCCATCACGGCCGTGAGGCGGTCTCCTGGTCCACTTCTAACTCCCTTCATGCTCCGTTGTTCCTTTTCGTCCCAGGGTAGATTCCTTATGTCTCGAAAACTTGTCCGAGATAACCAAAAATTCTTCCTTTGCTCCTCATTTGCGAATAAACTAAGATTGATCAAATGTAACACACAAACGAGCCTTAAATGTATCAAGGTAAAGGAAATAAGCAACAAAACTACTAAATCGTGGGGCAAATAATGGTGTAAATTCATGTGTATCAGAAGAACCGCAAATCAACAGAGTGAATCCACCGGAACATATTCGAGAAGATGATTATTATGAAATACCGCAAGAGTAACAAAGATCCATCGCCGATTATATGACGCCAGATTTCAACATGCATAACTCAATTTACGTACCCATATTGGAGAACGTAAACTTTCATGTGCACCCAACCATACTCACTTTAGTTCAGAATAGCCAGTATTCAGGATTACCTTCAGAGGATCCACATGCTCATATCACTAGATTCATTCGAGCATGCGTGATGTACAGACATAAAGGAGTTAGTGAAGAAATCACCAGACTGAAGTTATTCCCATTTTCAGTAATTGGAGAGGCAGCACGTTGGTTAGAGAGTTAGGATGACCACCATTTTAGATCATGGCAGCAGCTACACAAAGAATTCATGAACGAGTTTTTCCCAATCACCAAGACCATGTGGATTAGGAGACATATCCAGGAATTCAAGCAAGGTCGATTGGAGAGCTTAGGAGAAGGTTGGAGGAGATTTAAAGTTTTAAAAAGACAATGCCCGCAAGATCTAATGCATTCATGGGATGTGATAAGCTCATTTTATGGAGGCTTGACTGATGAAGGGAAAATGCTCCTTGACTCATCTTCAAGTGGTGCGTTTGTCTCTTTAGCATTGCCCGAAGCAGAAGAGCTCATAGAAAGAATTTCGAAGAATACCTCGCGTTGGTATGACCGAAGAGGAGAACATGGCGGCATGTACGAGATCAACAGTCACATGGAAAATGAAACAAAGATCGAAGCGATGAATCATGAAATCGAAGAGCTACAAGCTATGGTAGAAAATATGGAAGGAAAATCGAAACCTTGCATGGCCTTAGCAATATATTGCAATATCTGTTGATAAGTGCTTATTTGTCTATATTTTCCCTCCTTTCACTAAGTAATTTTGTTTATAGATCATTCCAATTTTCATGAGAATTAGTGCTTATTTGTGTTATTTTGCAAGGAGTATGAGTTGGAAAGCATTGGAAGCAATGACGGTGATTTTCATGCATTTTGGATGCATTTGGAGTCAATGGGAATAAAGGAGAAGCTATGGAGATGAGTGCAACACTTCCAAGGGAACCTAAGAGTTGTATTTTCAATGGTATTGGTCATTTGGGCAAACCAAAACAAAAGAGAAGCAAAAGGTCAAGGTGTTGAAATTTCTGCATATCGACATCTTAGTAATTGGATCATATCTCAGCCTAGGAATGTCCAAATGAGATGGTTCTTGCACCATTGGAAAGAAGACCTCAAGGGCTACAACTTTCCCAGAGATACAAATTTCGTAATTCTGAACGGAAAATGGCGAAAATCAGCCTAGAAGACAAAGCAGCTGCACAGAGTTCGAAAATGCAATTTCTGGAGAGTTGGCAAACGGCCTGGCACACGGCCGTGTACATGGGCGTTTGATTTAGGCCGAATTACAGTGTAAAAATGCAGTTTTTGAAGAGGAGGCAAATGGCCACTGACACGGCCGTTTGGGAGGCCGTTTGGGACCTGCTCTGCTCACTATTTAAGCTCGTTTTGAGCATTTTGAACACGGTTTGGACCCATGGTTGAACCCTAAACACTCCTATTCACTTCCTTTCATATTTTTAGGTTAGATTAGGCTTAGATCTATGTATTTTAACACTTTTGGAGCTTTTAATCTTGGATTTGAAGCTTGGATTTCAAGATTCTTCCTCCCATTGCAACACTGGTTTGGATTGTGTGAAGCGATGTTGCTAGTGTGATGATCTTCTGTCTTATTGTGGATTCAATTGCCTTGCTTGTTGGAAAATTCTATTCTTATCTATTGATTGTTGTTTTGATGAGATCTTATATGGATTTGGCCAATCTATTGAGAGATTGAGTTCTTGACTCTATCATGGTTTTGATTTGAGTTGAGATTGAAGCTTTATGGCAATCATAGATCCTATGGAATTCATATTAGGAATAGTAGGAAAGTGTGTAGCTAAGGTGTTTGATAAAATGTCTCTTAGGGCTTTTGGTTGCTAAAAGACACTCCTAAGCCTAAGTTGCCCTAGTATATAGAGGTGGAAAAGGTCTAAGAAGACACACTCTTGAATAGCCAACATCATTGCATTATTTATCCCCTACTTAAGACACACTAGAATGCAACATAGATGAACACGATCAAACCCTTTGTTCTCTCATATCTTATCTTCTTATCTCTTACTTTTTACCTCTTATATTTTGCATTTCACTACCTTATGATCGTTTACACCTACAATTACCATTCACCGCAATCACCACCCATACGCTTTGTGATAAGTGCAAAAGATGCTACGTTTGTAAGGTCGTTCTAGGGTCACTTTACACGTAATTGATAGTTTTTATGCTTGATTTGAGCTCGAATTGCATTAAAATGCTTGATATCGTCATTTGACCTTAGTCCAAACTTGGTTAATCATTTTGTAGGTAAAACATCGTGCAAAAAGGTGGAAAAAGCATCGATTTCGAAGATAGATTTACGGGCCAAAGCTGGGAAAAAGGACACAGGGCACGGACGCGCATCGGACGCGCGTCCGCCCATGCGTCCGGAATTTAGGTCGCAGAAGTTCGCACAGCAGAACCGAAGTCTGCTGTGGACGCGAGGCGGACGCAGGGTGGACGCCGCGTCCGAATTCTGGCTCTCTGAAGTTGGGATCAGTCTGCTGAGGACGAAGGACGGACGCCCACGTTCGATTTCGACCCCTCTGAAGTTCGAAAGCTCTGCTGTGGACGCACGGAGGACGCGGGGCGGACGCACGCGTCCAATTTCGACCCCTCTGAAGTTTTGAAACAGCGCAGCAGACATCCCGCTGGACGCGCCTCGGACGCGCGTCCAGTCGGGCGTCCATTGCGGATATTTTGGCGGTTTTGGCGAAGTTTAAATAGAGAAGGGAGCATTTTTCCAGAAAAATCCTTCATTTTTCATCTTAGCTCACCTTAGGAAAATTCTCTCTCTAGAATTAGGTTAAAATTCTCTCCCATTCCACACTCAAATTCCAATCAATTTTCATTTCAACTAGCTAGAATCAGAGAGATCTTCACTTCAACTTTGGATTGATCAAGCTTATGTCAAGATTCCTACTACATTCAAGTAACATTTCCAATTTCTAGCTTTTTAATTCCATTTCTAGCTTTTGATTTGTTTTGTTGATTTGATCTTGAGTTTTGTTTTTGATATTGTATTGCACTTTGATTTTGATTCTAGTTTTCTTCCTTGTGATCAATTGCAATGATGATTTTGATTTTAAGTATGCTTGGCTAAAACTCTTGTGATTTGGATCAATTGAGCTTGTATGTATCTCTTGAATGCTAAATGTCTTGAATTAAGGTTTGAATGATGTTTAATGGATGCTTGATAGTGTTGTGGAGTGTTGTTGGGACTCTAGGACAATTTGGCCGGTTGTTTTAGGGAATTAGGGTAGAATCACTCACCTATGAGAGTAGGGAGTGATTTAGACCTCTCCAACCACTTTTCCTTCCCACCTTTGAGAGAAGGGGGATTGGAAGGCAAATGAAGCACATAAGGTGTTTGCTAAAATGCCTCTTTGAACTTAGGAGTTATGAGAGTAACCCTATTGTGTAGAAGAGAGTCCTTTGTCCATGAGAATGGCTTAGGTGTTTGTGGTTTTGCCTCAAGTATGTCCCTTAAGTGTTACCTCACCTTAACCTCTAGGAAATCAAGAGCTTACGTACTTGTGAGATTGATTCGAATCCTCCCTCCAAATAGATTGTTTCGTAATCATTTACCTTAGCTTGTTTACCATAGCATGCCATACACACCTACCTTCTTTCCACCTCGGGAACTTCTTCCCGTTTTATCCACCTACATTCTTTCCACCTCCCGCTAAAACTCAAATCGTCAAATGGCGCCGTTGCCGGGGAATGGCATCGGTGTTGAGTTAAGCAAGTTCATTAGGATTAGCTTGAGTAAGTTCCTAAAGTAGAGAGACTAATCCACTTTTTACTGGTTTTCGAATTCTTTTCTTTCCTTTTTACATTTACTCACTTTTGATTACTTGACATTCCACTTTGAGCTTAACACTTGAGCAACTACTTTTAGTTGCAAGTCTATTTTCTTGTTTTTGATTGCTTGTAGTCCAAAAGCCTTTGTATGCACACTCGCTCAAGAGGGAGTGAGGGGCTACTACCACTCAATCCCGAGATTTACGCATTGAACCGAAGGAGAAGGAGGGCTAACCGAGAACAACAAGAACAAGCGGATCAAGAGGAAGAGATGGCAACTACGAGTGGAACTATCCCAAACATGAACATAGACGATTCACCAAGAAGGAGTGAAACGGACACCCCCCGGGAAGAAAATAGAGGACCACAATTCAATGAACATGAGGCACCTCCTCCACCAAGGGAGGAGGCTCGACAAAGACCACAATATCGACAAGAGAACGAAGAGTATGATGAACCATTACCAAGGAGGAGATATACACAAGGATTTGAGGAGCAATTTAACAATCCACTCTATGACATGCCACCAAGAAGGGAAGCACCAACTCCTAGACAAAGGAGGGAGGCTTTCTATCAACCACAATACGATGAAGAGTATTATGAGCCACCAAGACCGAGGAGGAATATCCCTAGGGATGAGCCAAGAGAGCAAAGAGGGGAAGCTAGACGAACAATTGCAGACTACATGACACCCGATTTTAGTGTACACAACTCCATCTACATCCCACCGGTGGAAGCCAACAATTTCCAAATCAATTCCGCCGTCATCACATTAGTACAAAACCAACCTTTTGGAGGATTACCGGCGGAGGATCCACACGTACATATCACCCGGTTCATCCGATCGTGTGGTATGTACCGTCAAAATGGAGTGACCGAGGAGGTTGTAAGACTTAAAATGTTTCCATTTTCGTTGATAGGAAAAGCCGCAAGGTGGCTTGATTCGCACATGGACAACCATTTTAGATCTTGGGAGCAACTCCACCGAGAGTTCATGCAAGAGTTCTTTCCGTTGACCAAGACATTGAAAATAAGAAAGCAAATTCAAGACTTTAAACAAGGGTCATTGGAGACTTTAGCGGATGCATGGAGAAGGTTTAAGACACTTAAACATCAATGCCCGCCGGACGTCCTGCATCCATGGGACGTCATTAGTTCATTCTACTCCGACCTCACCGATGAATGTAAATTGCTTTTGGACTCATCACCAAGAGGATCATTCGTTTCTACAAGCCCCGAGGAAGCGGAAGAGTTGATAAGAACTATCTCATCAAATACCGGGAATTGGTACAACCAAAGAGAGTCAAAGGGAGGATTGTACGAAGTAAGCACCGATACCGCTTCCCAAGCCAAAATGGAAGCCTTGGGACTTGAGGTAAAACGGTTGCAAGCGCAAATGGAAAAGATGAACATAAATCAAAGAGGCAATCCTTGTATGACCTTGGCACTCTATTGTAATAAGTGTGGGGGTGCACATGTAGCTCACGAGTGTACATCTAACTATGAGGATGGTGGTTATGAACAAGTCGACGCCGTGGGTTATCAAAAACCCAATGATTACAATGCCTATGGAAATAACAACAATCAAAATTGGCGGCACGGTCAAGGATGGCACAATCAACCATCCCAAAGCCAATTCAATCCGAGGCCTAGTCAAGGTGGGCCGAGTTACAATGCACCTTACAATAGAGGTTCTCAAGAGAACCGGGGGTATCAATACAATCAATACAATCAATACAATCAAAGGCCTAATCAAGGAGCATATAGGCCACCAACGTATCAAGGCAACAATCAACCGAGAGAAGAAGCTCCGAAAGAAAGTTTTGAAGATAAGGTGATTAGAATGTTCGGAGAACTCAAGCACGATATGGTGAATATGAAAAATGAAATCCGACAAGAATGGAAGCAAGATTTGAGGCAAGAGATGTCAACCATAAGACAAGATGTCTCTAACTTGAGACAAGAGCATCACACTTCATTAAGAAATTTGGAGACTCAAGTGGCACAAAATTCCAAAGCATTANCCACCAAGAAGGGAAGCACCAACTCCTAGACAAAGGAGGGAGGCTTTCTATCAACCACAATACGATGAAGAGTATTATGAGCCACCAAGACCGAGGAGGAATATCCCTAGGGATGAGCCAAGAGAGCAAAGAGGGGAAGCTAGACGAACAATTGCAGACTACATGACACCCGATTTTAGTGTACACAACTCCATCTACATCCCACCGGTGGAAGCCAACAATTTCCAAATCAATTCCGCCGTCATCACATTAGTACAAAACCAACCTTTTGGAGGATTACCGGCGGAGGATCCACACGTACATATCACCCGGTTCATCCGATCGTGTGGTATGTACCGTCAAAATGGAGTGACCGAGGAGGTTGTAAGACTTAAAATGTTTCCATTTTCGTTGATAGGAAAAGCCGCAAGGTGGCTTGATTCGCACATGGACAACCATTTTAGATCTTGGGAGCAACTCCACCGAGAGTTCATGCAAGAGTTCTTTCCGTTGACCAAGACATTGAAAATAAGAAAGCAAATTCAAGACTTTAAACAAGGGTCATTGGAGACTTTAGCGGATGCATGGAGAAGGTTTAAGACACTTAAACATCAATGCCCGCCGGACGTCCTGCATCCATGGGACGTCATTAGTTCATTCTACTCCGACCTCACCGATGAATGTAAATTGCTTTTGGACTCATCACCAAGAGGATCATTCGTTTCTACAAGCCCCGAGGAAGCGGAAGAGTTGATAAGAACTATCTCATCAAATACCGGGAATTGGTACAACCAAAGAGAGTCAAAGGGAGGATTGTACGAAGTAAGCACCGATACCGCTTCCCAAGCCAAAATGGAAGCCTTGGGACTTGAGGTAAAACGGTTGCAAGCGCAAATGGAAAAGATGAACATAAATCAAAGAGGCAATCCTTGTATGACCTTGGCACTCTATTGTAATAAGTGTGGGGGTGCACATGTAGCTCACGAGTGTACATCTAACTATGAGGATGGTGGTTATGAACAAGTCGACGCCGTGGGTTATCAAAAACCCAATGATTACAATGCCTATGGAAATAACAACAATCAAAATTGGCGGCACGGTCAAGGATGGCACAATCAACCATCCCAAAGCCAATTCAATCCGAGGCCTAGTCAAGGTGGGCCGAGTTACAATGCACCTTACAATAGAGGTTCTCAAGAGAACCGGGGGTATCAATACAATCAATACAATCAATACAATCAAAGGCCTAATCAAGGAGCATATAGGCCACCAACGTATCAAGGCAACAATCAACCGAGAGAAGAAGCTCCGAAAGAAAGTTTTGAAGATAAGGTGATTAGAATGTTCGGAGAACTCAAGCACGATATGGTGAATATGAAAAATGAAATCCGACAAGAATGGAAGCAAGATTTGAGGCAAGAGATGTCAACCATAAGACAAGATGTCTCTAACTTGAGACAAGAGCATCACACTTCATTAAGAAATTTGGAGACTCAAGTGGCACAAAATTCCAAAGCATTAACCGAGAGACCACAAGGCTCACTTCCAAGTACCACGGTGAACAACCCAAGAGAGAGAGCGCAAGCCGTGACCCTTAGGAGTGGCAAAGAACTCCCGGAGCCAATCTTAAAGAAAAGCACAAATCCTAAAAGTCCAATTGAAGAAGAAATAGTTGAAGAAATTCTTGAAGATGACAAGGAGCAAGAGAAGGAGGAATCATCGCTACCTTTGAGTTCTAAGACCACCCAAGCTCAAGATAAAGGGAAGGAGAAAGTTGACTTACCGATGTATCAACCACCGCTCCCATTTCCCGGGAGGGTGAAGAAGAACATTGACAAGACGCAATATAGTAAGTTTCTTGAACTTTTGAAACAATTCCACATTAACTTGCCTTTTCTTGATGCACTAGGTCAAATGCCGAGGTATGCTAAGTTCTTAAAGGATTTGCTCACCAATAAGAAGAAGCTAGAGGAGTCGACTACGGTCTTGCTAGGAGAGGGATGCTCCGCGTTCGTGCGCCGTCAACCACAAAAGCTCACGGACCCCGGAAACTTCACCATCCCATGTCAAATAGGCGAAGCCGAGTTTAGCCGAGCTCTAGCGGATTCCGGGGCAAGTATCAATATAATGCCTTTTTGTCTTTTTAAGAAGTTAGACTTGGGCACTCTTAAGCCCACTCGCATTTGCATTCAATTGGCCGATAGGTCAATCAAACAACCCAAGGGGGTTGTTGAGGATGTGCTAGTGAGGGTTGATAAGTTCATCTTTCCCGTGGACTTTGTCATTATTGACATGGACCCCGATCATGAGGTGCCACTAATTCTAGGTAGGCCATTTTTGGCCACCGCTCGGGCCCTCATCGATGTGGGGAGCGGGAAGCTTGTCCTTAGAGTAGGTGATGAATGTGCCACCTTTGATGTTTCAAAGTTGACCAAATATCCTATGACTACGGATGACGCGTGCTATTTTGTGGATATCTTCCACAAGCATGTTGAGTCCGTTTATCCCAATCTTATGGGAAAGTCAAGAAATGATGCTTACTTGAAGTTGTTGTGTGATGATGATGATAGTGGTCTTGAATCGTTTGTTTTTGATGAGAATGCCTTGTCTAGTGAGAATCATAATGGTTTTCATAATGCCTTGCGTGATATTCTTGATGTTGATGATGAGAATGATAATGATGGCTTATGTGATTTGAATGATATTGAGTTTGTAAATTTCTTTGATGATTGTATTGATGATGCTATCTATGTTCATGAGACTCTTGGAGAAGTTGAGGAGGAAAGGGAGGAATGTGAAAGGGATGATTTGTTAAGTTTCGAGAAAGAAGTAGAGAAAGAAAGTATAATTGAAGAAAAACAAATGAAAAGTGAGCTCAAAGCTTTACCGGATAGTCTCCAATATGTCTTTCTAGGAGAAGATTCGACTTTACCGGTAGTAATCTCATCAAAACTAGATGAAAATCAACAAGACAAGCTTGTGAACTTGTTAGGAAAATATAAAGGAGCAATAGGGTGGAAATTACAAGACTTGAAGGGAATAAGTCCTAGCATGTGTACACATAAAATCTTGCTAGAGGAAAATGTTAAGCCCGTAGCTCAACCCCAACGAAGGTTAAACCCCAACATGACAGAAGTGGTCAAGAATGAAGTGATTAGGCTTATGGATGTAAGAATGATCTACCCAATATCGGATAGTGCTTGGGTGAGTCCTACTCATGTAGTGCCCAAATAAGGGGGAATAACGGTAGTGAAGAATGATAAAGAAGAGTTAATTCCTACGCGTAGCGTAACGGGGTGGCGGGTTTGCATAGACTATAGAAGATTAAACGATGCCACTAGGAAAGATCACTTCTCATTGCCCTTTATTGATCAAATGGTTGAAAAGGTGAGCGGGCACGCTTATTATTGCTTTTTAGATGTATGAGCGGTTATTTCCAAATACCCGTAGCATTAGAGGACCAAGAGAAAACCACATTCACTTGTCCTATGGGTACCTTTGCCTACCGTCGCATGCCTTTCGGTTTGTGCAATGCGCCGGCGACTTTCATGAGATGCATGCTAGCAATTTTTGAGGAGTATATAGGCGAGTTCATGGAGGTGTTTATGGACGATTTCACCATATGGGGAGAGACCTACGATGAGTGCCTAAACAATCTAGAAAAAGTCCTCAAGAGATGTCTAGAAGTGAATCTAGCACTTAGTTGGGAAAAGTGCTATTATATGGTAGAAGAGGGCATAGTGTTAGGCCATAAGGTGTCAAACAAAGGAATAGAGGTCGACAAAGCTAAAACATCCGTTATTGACACCCTACCACCTCCTAACTCCGTCACAAGTTTGAGAAGCTTTCTAGGTCACGTCGGTTTCTACCGACGTTTCATCAAGGACTTTTCTAAAATAGCGAGACCTCTAACCAAACTCTTGGAAAAAGACATAGAGTTTGAGTTCGGAGATGAATGCTTAGTAGCGTTTAATACCCTCAAAGAGAAGCTAGTGAGTGCTCCCATTCTAGTTGGACCAAATTGGGAATTGCCCTTTGAGATGATGTGTGATGCTAGCGGTTACTCGGTAGGGGTAGTGTTGGGGCAAAGAAAGGAGAAACATTTTCAGCCTATAGCCTTTGCAAGCAAAACCCTCGATAAAACCCAACAAAATTACACTACCACAGAAAAAGAGTTGCTAGCGTTGATCTTCGGGCTTGATAAGTTTAGATCCTATCTTCTATTGTCAAAAGTAATAGTTTACACGGATCATGCGACTCTTAGGTATTTGATGTCTAAGGCCGAAGCTAAACCGAGATTGATTAGATGGGTCCTTTTACTTCAAGAGTTCGATATTGAGATCAAAGATAAAAGCCTTTTACTTCAAGAGTTCGATATTGAGATCAAAGATAAAAGAGGAATACTTCAAGAGTTCGATATTGAGATCAAAGATAAAAGAGGAAAGGAAAATGAGGCGGCGGATCATCTCTCCCGAATTGAGAATCCTAACTTAGAGGCGGCGGATCATCTCTCCCGAATTGAGAATCCTAACTTAAGAGAGAAGAGTGCTACAATAGCGGAACTTTTTCCAGAAGAAAGGTTGTTTAAAGTGGAGGAGGTGCCGTGGTATGCGGACATTGCCAACTATATCGTAGGAGGAGTCATTCCGAATTACTTTGATGTGCACCAAAGGAGAAAATTTATAGCGGAAGATTACTTTGATGTGCACCAAAGGAGAAAATTTATAGCGGAAGGTAGACACTATTTTTGGGATGATCCCTATTTGTTCCCGGAAGGTAGACACTATTTTTGGGATGATCCCTATTTGTTCCAAGTATGCGTAGACCAAGTTATTAGGAGATGTGTAGCGGGGCAAGAGGGATTAGAAATTATGGGTCATTGTCATGCTGGACCGACCGGAGGTCACTACTCGAGCAATAGAACCGCTAGGAAAGTTCTTGAAGCGGGTTTCTATTGGCCCACGTTGTTTAGAGATGCTCAAATTTGTGTTTCAAATTGCGATAGGTGTCAAAGAGTTGGAAACATTACCGCAAGAAATGAGATGCCTCAAACATACATCTTGGCATGTGAGGTTTTCGACATTTGGGGCATCGATTTCGTGGGACCATTCCCGAGTGCAAAAGGATTCAAGTATATCTTAGTTGCAATAGATTATTTGTCAAAATGGGTGGAGGCGCAAGCCTTGAGGAACAACGACGCTAGGAGTGTTATCGGGTTTCTTAAGAAGTTGTTCACTAGATTTGGAGTACCAAGGGTTTTAATTAGTGATCGTGGAAAGCATTTTAGGAATTCACCCATGGAGAAGATTTTGGCCAAGTACGGAGTCCAACATCGGGGGGGAGTACCATACCACCCCCAAACGAGTGGTCAAGTAGAAAATGCCAACCGGGATATTAAGGCAATCTTAGAAAAGACGGTTGGGATTCACCATAAAGATTGGCCCGATCGGTTGGATGATGCGCTATGGGCGTTTAGAACGGCCTATAAAACCCCTATCGGAACCACCCCTTTTAGATTAGTCTACGGGAAAGCATGCCACCTACCGGTGGAGATAGAGCATAAGGCGTATTGGGCAATAAAGAAATTAAATAGTGATATGGACCTAGCCGGTCGAGAAAGGTTGTGGCAACTAGATGAATTGGAAGAATGGAGGTTGATGTCATATGAGAATTCAAGGGCTTATAAAGAGCAAACTAAGCTATATCATGATAAGCATATCAAAAAGTGCAAAGAATTCAAAGAAGGAGACCAAGTCCTCTTTTTCAATTCAAGGCTTAAGCTTTTTCCGGGAAAACTAAAGTCAAGATGGTCCGGTCCATTTACCGTTACCAAGGTTTTTCCGTATGGAACCATTCAAATCACACATCCGGAAAAGGGTGAATTTAAGGTCAATGGTCACCAAGTCAAAAAGTACTTTGGAGGAATGGAAACACGCGAAGTGAACATCTTGCGTTTGATTCAAATCAAAGATTAGTGCTTACATGGGCGTCGGGCTAAAGACGTTAAAAGTGGCGCTTATCGGGAGGCAACCCGATGATATTTTTACTTTCACATACTTCATTTTTCATATCTTACCTTTAGTTTTAGTATGTTTTTGCAAGACCACAACAGGTGAAGTCAAAAAGACAGAAGAAGAACGAGAAAAATTCAATTTTGGCGAAAAATCCGAGCCTGGACGCCAGACCGGACGCGCGTTCTGTCCGCGTCCAGAGCTCCCAGGTCAAAAGATCAGAAAGGCGTCCGATGGACGCACGGGCGGACGCACGCGTCCTACCCGCGTCCATCAGAAGCCGAAGCAGGTTCAGAGACCGAAATTTTGGACGCAGGCGTCCAAGGAGCGTCCATCCGAAACAGAACCGAGAAGCAGAAAAGGCGAGATCGGACGCCGGTCGGACGCACACGTCCGACCCGCGTCCGATGCTACGGCAATCCAGAGCGAAATAAATAAAATGCGGACGCGCGTCCGTAACGCGTCCGACGGGTAAGGCTGGGCAGAATCTGCAGACGCAAGTAAGGTTTAAAGCCAAATTTCTCTTCTTCTTCCTCATTGTTGCGGACGAAAACACACTCCAAGCACCCCAACGTAAGTTCTTCAAGTTTTATTCAAGTTTTAGGCCAAAATTCAAAGCTTTCATCCACCAAAACTCATTTAACAAGCAAAGTCAAGGTAATCTTCATCTCCTTCAACTTTATTTTTCAAGTTCCACCATTGTTATAGAACTCAAATTGGGATTTCGTGCTTTTACCATTGCATTGCTAGTTTATTACTTGAAGTTGATTCTATATGTTGCAAAGAACATTCTTATGAGTTTTAATTGCATATTACATGGTTAGAACATGAATGTGTCTCTTGAAAAAGCTTGAAACCCTACTTTAATGGTGGAAAATTTTGGGTTTGATAAATTGTGCTTTATTGTTGGAATTGGTGAATAATACATGAAATTGGATGCTAGTTAGGAGTATGTATGGAACTACATTGTGAAAATTGTCAATGCAATTTGCTCCATTGAAAATTTTGGTTCACTAATACATGAAATTGGGGATTTTTGAATTTTGACAATAAATTGTTGAGACATGATGGAACTAGCATTGTATTTTGATGTATGACGGATATGGAATTATTTTGTTGATGCATGATGAAAGAATTGACTATATTGTGTATACTTGAGGTTGAAAGCGGCTTAAAGTTTGGAAAGTTGGGAAATTTTGGAGTTGTACATGAATGATACATGCATGAATGATTAAGATGCTATATATGGATACATGCTACCACTTTTAAAATTCCCAAAGTGAATAAAACATGTAATGTTGCTATGCTTAAATGACAACGCTTTTCTTTTGTCTAGCAAGTCTTAGTTGTGAAATAAAATGCTTAAATGATGTTGTTGCTCTAAGTTTTGCCTTTGTATGGAGAATCAACCAAGCATGATACATGGTTTTACTTTCTTGGAAATTCTTTGACTGAATTCTTTGGAGCCAACAATGTTTTAAAGGACAAAAGATGCTTGTTTGTTTGACTGAGTGCTAAGAATTGACTATGCTATGGCTCACATACTTTCTTATTTTAATAGATGCCTCCAAAGACAAGAGGTAAGGAAAGGGCTAAGAAAAGCAAACATGATCGAGAGGCATCGAGCAGTGGAGCTAGGCAAGGCGTAAGCGACCTAATAGCTCCCGGAGGTCGTGGTTTACCACACCTAAATGCTAAACAACGGGAAAGAGTAGAGGAGCTTCAAGAGAAAGGTGTCTCAGGGGGGTTTTACTTCGACTACGCTTTGCAGAAAGGTGTCTCAGGGGGGTTTTACTTCGACTACGCTTTGCTCGACGCATACGGGTGTCGGTTTTACTTCGACTACGCTTTGCTCGACGCATACGGGTGTCGGGCATACTTCGACTACGCTTTGCTCGACGCATACGGGTGTCGGGCAGAGGTGGAGATGATGATGGGAAGGCCATATTGGGAGCGGGCAGAGGTGGAGATGATGATGGGAAGGCCATATTGGGAGCGTCTCTTCAGCTGGAGGCATGACACCTATGAGCCCGTAGTGCACGAGTTTATTGCGACCTTTGAGCCCTTACCCTCAAACCACTACTGCACCCCGTCCATGAAGTTCAATCTATTCGGGAAAGGATATCAGTTGTCGATAATTCAATTGGGGGAGCGCCTCGGGCTTTACACCCACGAAGAGACTATGTCAGAAGAGTGGGGCAACCTCCCAACAGATTTTGACTCCGATGCTGCAGCAGAAGCCTACTGGGACCGGATCACTAATGGTCAGGGTGGAAGGTTCACCGGCATTAAACAAAGTACTTCAAAGATTGTCAGCCCGGCGCTCAAAATGATGAAGCTCTTACTCAATCTTACATTTGGAGGTAGGAACAAAAACCTCCATAAGGTGTACAGATTCGACCTCTTCCACCTTTGGAGCCTAGAAATGAATGAACCAATACAAATGGCTTGCATGGTGCAACAAATGTTCCACTCTCAGAAAAACCCAAAGTGCCCGTACGTGAGGATAGGGCCAGTGGTCACAAGATTGTGCCATGGGCTGGGTCTACAGGGAGAGTTAGCACGAGAGAAAAGGATAGCCACTATGCAACCATTTAGTGATGCTCATCTCAGTAGGAGCTATGCCCGACGGATTGGAGATGCACCTAGACCTCCACGAGGGGAGCCTCATCAACAGCAGGAACAAGTGATCGAGGAAGGACAGGATGTGCCCCCAGAGTATGCAGACTATCCGCCAGTGCACGATTGGGCGTCCATGAGGGCCCTTCAGATTCAGTTGCACACTCATTCCATGGACACCTTCAACAGGAGGATGGATCTGCAGCAGGAGGAGATGATGAGGCATAATGAGGCCATTATGAGGCAAAACGAGGCCATTGAGAGGCAACATGAGGCGTATGCGAGACAGGAGGAAAGGCAGCTTCAACAGTTCCAGGCGATTGAGCAACTACGCTTGTGGATGGAGCATCGATTCCCACCCCCTTCACAGGGTGGGGACGGGCCTTAGGGACGATTGCTTGGTGGAAAAGCTTATGATATGATGTGGTCCAACTAAAGACACTAGGTACCCCGGGCGTGGGGTGCCGACTTTATTTTGTTGCATTTCTTTTGGTGTTTGGGTTGTTCAAATTTGAGATTTATAACTTCTATCTTTACGTATGTTTTTACTTAATGCATTTTGGATTATGTTGGTTGTTTCTAATTGCTTTTACATTTTAAGCATATGTTTTTACTTCTACTAATATCAAAAAGTCACAAAAACAATTTTTTTTTTGTTTTGTCTTGAGCTTAAATCGACAAGGGAGGCACGAAGAACACACGAATAGACAAGGATTCGGGAAGAAACACACAGAACAAAGAAGAACCAAGCTGGGAGTTGCAAACACAGGGCTGGACGCGCGGCGGACGCGCGCGTCCGCCAGGCGTCCAGCAGCCCCCCCGAAACAGAACTGGGCAGAACCTGAGAGCCTTTTGCTGGACGCGCCTCTGGACGCGCGTCCAGCATGGCGTNTTTTCAGCTCTATTTCTCTTCTTCCACTCCAAGTTTTCTTCCCTAGAACTCCAAACTCTCAAAACATGATGAATGTAGGTAATATCTCCACCTCTCCTCTCTCAAGTGTCTTTGGATCACCCCCTCCAAGTCCAAAGGTAATTTTCTAGAAAGTTCTTTTTCTTCTTCTTGGGCATGATGATGGGTAATCATTTTGATGTTCTTTGCTACCAAAGATATTGCTTGATCGTGTACTTTTCTATCTTGAATTGATGTTGTATTGGTGTTATTATGCTTGGTAATAGTTAGATCATACAAATCTCATGCATGTTTGCATTTTGCTAACGTTGCTCATCAAGTGTTTGATAATATGTCACCAAGCTTGAATAGTGCAAATTTTGCTTGAATTTGGTCACACTTTGATTGTTGGTAATCTAACACTTGAAATTGATCTTTAGGGGATCCCAAGACCGGAAATGATGGTGCCTAGACACACCCTTCAAAGGGGTGAAGCAAGTAGAGGGAACCATGATGACTCGTCAAGTGATGAAGGGGAAGGGTATAACATGGAATATGCAAATAGGGGATTGATGCTTTAAGTCGAAGATCTCTTTAGGTTTCGACACTTCCGTGCAAAAGAGATAATAGAATGGTGTTTTGTAGATACCCCCCACCCTAGAAGCCTTAGGGATCCGAAGGGAATACGAGAGGATTGCCACACAACCATTTTGGAGAGCATTATGTAGTTGGCGGGATGCAACCTACACTCCTATAGTTAGGGAGTTTGTAGCCACTTTGGAGGTAAAGGAAGAAATCCGAGACCGCCGATTCCCAAGCATCAAATTCAAGTTGTTCAACAAGGAATACGATATTTCTTCCGATGCACTTGGGAATCTACTTGGGTTCTATACACTAGCGGACCAAGACCAAGCATGGTATGCCAACCTAGTTGAGGATTTCGAGAGTGAGCTCCAAGAGGATCTCTTTTGGTGGTCTATAGCTAGGCCGGGAGTTACTTGGCAAGCTTCATATACTAGTTCTAGATACATTAAGGTCCCGGAGTTGCTTATCTTGTGGCACATTGTGGTTAGATCTTGGTTGGGGAGAAGAACACGCAATGATAACATTACTAGGAGTGAACTCTTTATATTATGGAGCATGTACACCGAAACTCCGGTTCACATGGGAGAGCTATGCAAAAGAATCCTAAAGAGGCAAAGTTACGAGGATAGTGAAAATATATTCATTGGCCCATTTGTGAGTAGATTGGCCGAAGCCGTAGGATTTGGAGAGGCTCTCTCCCAAGAGGTGGCAACAACCACTATGAGGCCTATTGATATGGAGGAGTGTGTGCACCTTGGATTGAGGTTTAATGATACCATNTTTTCAGCTCTATTTCTCTTCTTCCACTCCAAGTTTTCTTCCCTAGAACTCCAAACTCTCAAAACATGATGAATGTAGGTAATATCTCCACCTCTCCTCTCTCAAGTGTCTTTGGATCACCCCCTCCAAGTCCAAAGGTAATTTTCTAGAAAGTTCTTTTTCTTCTTCTTGGGCATGATGATGGGTAATCATTTTGATGTTCTTTGCTACCAAAGATATTGCTTGATCGTGTACTTTTCTATCTTGAATTGATGTTGTATTGGTGTTATTATGCTTGGTAATAGTTAGATCATACAAATCTCATGCATGTTTGCATTTTGCTAACGTTGCTCATCAAGTGTTTGATAATATGTCACCAAGCTTGAATAGTGCAAATTTTGCTTGAATTTGGTCACACTTTGATTGTTGGTAATCTAACACTTGAAATTGATCTTTAGGGGATCCCAAGACCGGAAATGATGGTGCCTAGACACACCCTTCAAAGGGGTGAAGCAAGTAGAGGGAACCATGATGACTCGTCAAGTGATGAAGGGGAAGGGTATAACATGGAATATGCAAATAGGGGATTGATGCTTTAAGTCGAAGATCTCTTTAGGTTTCGACACTTCCGTGCAAAAGAGATAATAGAATGGTGTTTTGTAGATACCCCCCACCCTAGAAGCCTTAGGGATCCGAAGGGAATACGAGAGGATTGCCACACAACCATTTTGGAGAGCATTATGTAGTTGGCGGGATGCAACCTACACTCCTATAGTTAGGGAGTTTGTAGCCACTTTGGAGGTAAAGGAAGAAATCCGAGACCGCCGATTCCCAAGCATCAAATTCAAGTTGTTCAACAAGGAATACGATATTTCTTCCGATGCACTTGGGAATCTACTTGGGTTCTATACACTAGCGGACCAAGACCAAGCATGGTATGCCAACCTAGTTGAGGATTTCGAGAGTGAGCTCCAAGAGGATCTCTTTTGGTGGTCTATAGCTAGGCCGGGAGTTACTTGGCAAGCTTCATATACTAGTTCTAGATACATTAAGGTCCCGGAGTTGCTTATCTTGTGGCACATTGTGGTTAGATCTTGGTTGGGGAGAAGAACACGCAATGATAACATTACTAGGAGTGAACTCTTTATATTATGGAGCATGTACACCGAAACTCCGGTTCACATGGGAGAGCTATGCAAAAGAATCCTAAAGAGGCAAAGTTACGAGGATAGTGAAAATATATTCATTGGCCCATTTGTGAGTAGATTGGCCGAAGCCGTAGGATTTGGAGAGGCTCTCTCCCAAGAGGTGGCAACAACCACTATGAGGCCTATTGATATGGAGGAGTGTGTGCACCTTGGATTGAGGTTTAATGATGATATGGAGGAGTGTGTGCACCTTGGATTGAGGTTTAATGATACCATGGGGGAGACTAGAGAAAGGGAAAGAGAGTTATGGGACACTATTCGACGACTCGAGAACAGGGAAAGAGAGTTATGGGACACTATTCGACGACTCGAGAACTGAGTAGACGTGCTTGAACTTGAAGTGAGAAGGCTCATACTCGATAGACATGGAGAGGAACCTTTCGAGTTGAGAGAGTGGTCAAGTGCACCCCGATGATCGTGTTTGTTTAGTTGTAGTGGTTTTAGTTTTTTTTTTTTTTAGCACTTACTTCTTTTTATACACACTTTGTTTATTGATTTCATATTTTGTTTGCACTATCGTTTTGATTTTACTTTTAATGATAGTTCTTGCTTGAGGATCTTTCAACTTTAGCTAATCAAATGAGAATCTATGTGTTTGGAAGTTTGTGTTATGCAGGAATTCTCAACGAAAGAGAAAGATGATATGGGCACAATAATGTGGATCTTTAATGCCGTAGGGGAGTCTCTTTATCTCCCTTACCCTTTCTTTTACCTACATGCTTTCCTTTTTAAGTGCGGAAACTGGGAGATGGTGACAGTGCGTTACTTGTTTTAAATCCTTCTTAAAAGCTTCTTTGTGTGATCCTATAGCTCATAGCACACTTTTAAAGTGTGGAAAGGGGGCATAGTTATGTTTTGACCTTTGACTTTCCCACCTTGTGCTTAGTGTGAACATCGAGGACGATGTTCGTTTTAAAGTGTGGAAAGGGAATCACCTTTGTGCTTGAAAACTTTGATTTACGAAAGTGATGCTTAGCGTAGAATGTTGGATATGTTTGAAATGAATACTTTGTTTAATCTATCTTGGAAAATGCATGTTTTGAAGGAACATTTGATTCTCAATTAGGAATATCCCTTGGAAGAAAAATTCTTATACTTTGTTAAATGGTTATTTGTTGCATGCTTGTGTGATGTTCACCCCTCATTTAAACCGGACCATAGTCAAGGAGGTAACGAAGTGGGAGTGTGCACCTATCAACCCTAGTAATATAACGCTTACTAAGCCCGGAAATGAACTTAATTTTCTTTGTTTTTGCTCTCCCGAAGGTGTAGTGTGGGGTTGTGAAGGTGTTGCTTTGCTTTAAGTTGTTTAAAAGAGCCCAATGAGGCCAAAACCCCAAAAGAGCCCAATGTGGCCACCTTAGGATATGAAAGGATGAACCGTCTCGCTGGGGCAAGTTGGGGGGTAACCATCGCACTGTCTTCGAAAAAGCGTGGAGATCCACGTGAAGTCGGTTGCCCCGATACGAGGTCTTGGGAGATGAGAAAATTGAAGAGAGCCATTTCGCTGAGATTCGGGCACCCATTGCACCGTCTTCGAAAAAGCATGGAGATCCATGTGAAGTTGGGTAGCCCGATGAGGTTATCTTGGGGAATGAGAAAAGGAGAGATCTATCCCGTTAGACCGGGCACCCATTGCACAGTTCTCGAAAAAGCATGGAGCTCCATGTGAGATCGGGTAGCCCGATGGTTGGTCGTGAGGGGTAGTAGATAACCTTAAAGCCTTTTTGTTTATCACGCTAGAATCTAGGGGGCTTGAGGTTATAAGGGTGGTCGAATAGGGTTGGCTTGTGCACATCGGTCCCACTAGTTGGCTCGGCTAGTGGCCCGCTTTAAATGTTTGGTGAAACCATTATTGGATTGCATGCTTGAAATCGTATGAAAATAAAAGCTAATCAAATTGTTTTGCTGTAGCCGAAGGATTTTTGTTCTTGGGATATTCGTTATTAAGAATCAAAGGTTTGTTTGAAAGTACATTTTCATGATAGCTTGAGAATTGTATTTATTTCAAATGTATGCATCATTCTTGTGTCTTAGCTTGCTTGCATATCAAAGTTGTAGCATCCTTCGCACTTATATATTACTTGTTCAAGGATAGCTTGCTTGAGGACAAGCAAGTTCTAAAGTGTGGAAATTTTGATAAGTGCAAAAGATGCTACGTTTGTAAGGTCGTTCTAGGGTCACTTTACACGTAATTGATAGTTTTTATGCTTGATTTGAGCTCGAATTGCATTAAAATGCTTGATATCGACATTTGACCTTAGTCCAAACTTGGTTAATCATTTTGTAGGTAAAACATCGTGCAAAAAGGTGGAAAAAGCATCGATTTCGAAGATAGATTTACGGGCAAAGGTGGAAAAAGCATCGATTTCGAAGATAGATTTACGGGCCAAGGTGGAAAAAGCATCGATTTCGAAGATAGATTTACGGGCCAAAGCTGGGAAAGCATCGATTTCGAAGATAGATTTACGGGCCAAAGCTGGGAAACAGGACACAGGGCACGGACGCGCATCGGACGCGCGTCCGCCCATGCGTCCGGAATTTAGGTCGCAGAAGTTCGCACAGCAGAACCGAAGTCTGCTGTGGACGCGAGGCGGACGCGGGGTGGACGCCGCGTCCGAATTCTGGCTCTCTGAAGTTGGGATCAGTCTGCTGAGGACGAAGGACGGACGCCCACGTCCGATTTCGACCCCTTTGAAGTTCGAAAGCTCTGCTGGGGACGCACGGAGGACGCGGGGCGGACGTCCGCGTCCGATTTCGACCCCTCTGAAGTTTTGAAACAGCGCAACAGACATCCCGCTGGACGCGCCTCGGACGCGCGTCCAGTCGGGCGTCCATCGCGGATATTTTGGCGAAGTTTAAATAGAGAAGGGAGCATTTTTCCAGAAAAATCCTTCATTTTTCATCTTAGCTCACCTTAGGAAAATTCTCTCTCTAGAATTAGGTTAAAATTCTCTCCCATTCCACACTCAAATTCCAATTAATTTTCATTTCAACTAGCTAGAATTAGAGAGATCTTCACTTCAACTTTGGATTGATCAAGCTTATGTCAAGATTCCTACTACATTCAAGTAACATTTCCAATTTCTAGCTTTTTAATTCCATTTCTAGCTTTTGATTTGTTTTGTTGATTTGATCTTGAGTTTTGTTTTTGATATTGTATTGCACTTTGATTTTGATTCTAGTTTTCTTCCTTGTGATCAATTGCAATGATGATTTTGATTTTAAGTATGCTTGGCTAAAACTCTTGTGATTTGGATCAATTGAGCTTGTATGTATCTCTTGAATGCTAAATGTCTTGAATTAAGGTTTGAATGATGTTTAATGGATGCTTGATAGTGTTGTGGAGTGTTGTTGGGACTCTAGGACAATTTGGCCGGTTGTTTTAGGGAATTAGGGTAGAATCACTCACCTATGAGAGTAGGGAGTGATTTAGACCTCTCCAACCACTTTTCCTTCCCACCTTTGAGAGAAGGGGGATTGGAAGGCAAATGAAGCACATAAGGTGTTTGCTAAAATGCCTTTTGAACTTAGGAGTTATGAGAGTAACCCTATTGTGTAGAAGAGAGTCCTTTGTCCATGAGAATGGCTTAGGTGTTTGTGGTTTTGCCTCAAGTATGTCCCTTAAGTGTTACCTCACCTTAACCTCTAGGAAATTAAGAGCTTACGTACTTGTGAGATTGATTCGAATCCTCCCTCCAAATAGATTGTTTCGTAATCATTTACCTTAGCTTGTTTACCATAGCATGCCATACACACCTACCTTTTTAGGATTAGCTTTCGAAAATTAGGCACCCTTATGACTAGTCCCTTGCTTACCGACCCCCTCCTTGCCGTTCCTTGAGACCGACACTCGGTAACTTCTTCCCGTTTTATCCACCTACATTCTTTCCACCTCCCGCTAAAACTCAAATCGTCACTTTGCATCACATGATTCAATTGATTGGAAGTATTTGCATTTGACACACCTCCACGTCCCTCCTTCGAGACCAGCACTCGGGGAGTTCAGACTCTTCGCTTTATCATTACATTTACATTCCACAGTACATGACACCTCACCCCTATGCACGCAAGTGCTATCACATAGATAGAATTTGTACTAGTACAGCAGATGGTTCAGACGACTCGAAGACTTAAAGACAATGAAGATCTTACTCTGAACTAGGAATTACACTGGTACATCCGAATAGTTCAGAAACGGTTTTTCAGTTATAACTGCATCAAGATTCCAGCAGTTTTAAATACAAGGTCATTCATACCAATGGGGTTGTTGAGATTACAGAAATTCATCCATAGAGTATACTCTAATTAAGCTAAAACGATATCTTGACAAAGCCTACCTTTGATTCAAAATCAACACTCTCATTACGAGAAGATGGGCAAGAATTCACTCTGGTCAAGCATGGCATGCTACTGTTGAGGGGGAGCCTCAACAGAAGAAGATCGGGAGATCATTAATTTGACAACTCTTCAAGGCAAAACTCCAAGGATGAAGATTTGATGAAAATCCAAGAGTTTGCCGCGTGGACTCAATTGTATTGTTGGTACACTTTTAATATTGATTCAATGAAGAGTTGAGCAACCAGAGTGAAACCCCCCAGATGTAGGAACGGTGTTTCCGAACTAGGTTACCAAATTGCCTGTGTTTTATTGTTTCTTATGCATGTTTAATTTCTAGCAATTAGGTATTTGAACTGCTAACTGAGAGTTCATAAACTATTAGAGTGATTCTGTCGAACCTAGCAATTATGTTCAAAAGTCAATATCACATCTAAAAACGCTAAGTGACTTAGACGTCAATTTCAATTATTAAATTAATCCAAGATTTTTAGATCAAAAATCAAAAGCCACAAATTAATCTACACATAAAATCAGAAGAAAAAGCCTGGCTCTGATACCACTGTTAGAAAAATTTATACATGCACAGCGGAAGCATCATATCGCTTTTTCTAAGATTCTATGTAAAATAAGGAGTTAAAATATTTTACCCTTGAAGCGTGGTTTGACATAATCAACAACCTGAACCGTCCAATTGTCCGGCCTCTAGTCCGTTCACCGACCGGGCACGTGAGAACTCCCAGAGATTTTTACCTGAAAACTCTTTTCCTGACTAATCTCTGTATCACTTCTATTACTTAAGAAATAGGGAAAGACTTATATATATAGCCTGGTTTGGGCCCAAAGGTGCTAGCCTTTTAAATCCAAAAACTACCCAATATTGAATTAATTCATTACACAATTATTAATGTAGTAGTTCAATATCGATAACTCTTTATTAATTTCTTTTAAATTTCTCAGCATTACCACGAACTATTAAGGTGTGACTTTCTAGGTTTATAGTCAAACTAGCAACGAGTAATATTTAATAACTCATTATTAAATAACTCGTAAGTCATGAGTGACACCTAGCAGTATGTCATGACTACCTAGCTGACAATGAATATATTTTAATATATTATAATGAACCTTTTGTTACAAATATCATGCAACATTCCTTCCACACAACACTTGTTCCGAACTAGGTAAAGGTCATGGTCAAATCCATAACCCTTGTCAATATGTCTATTCAATTTTCTTAACCTGAAGTCCAACTTCATTACACTCTAGCCAGAGATTCTCATTGTATGATTATTGAATAGACTGGAGCATCCTTGTTACCTCAAGGTGGTGGATCCTCTATTGAACGCACACATGTCTCTGTACAATACTAAACTAGGCCACCAAGTACACTAATAGTCTCATAAGGAACAAAAGGCGTATACTGGCAAAAACTAGTCCACCATATGTACAAAACAACCATGTCGTCTCAAGTCAAAGAATTATTGCATACTTGTAACATACAACATAGCGATGACACGTAGGTAAATACCATGCGGTACGTTGTAGTCAGTAATTGTTCAATGACTTGTTCTCTAACAATCATCCACATGTCCACTCTCTGTATCTCATATAGAATGGCATGAGACTCACCATAAGAATAACAATGTGCTTGTTTTATCATAATTCTAATGCCCAATTAGAATTCCAATGACTATGGACATTTTTACAATACTTCATTTATTAATTATTCGTCACTCATATTCTTAACTTTTAAGAATGAAGAATTAAGAAGATTGTATGGAATAATATCAAATATAAATAAGCCAAAATAAATTAATAAAACAATTATTTATTGTATCTATATATATATATATATATATATATATATATATATATAATAATAATAGAAGTGCCTAGCAAAAGTTTTCCCCCCAAAACTAGAGAGCATTTTAGTAACAACATAATGGATATTATTTATTTATTTATTATTTTATTAATTATCCATATTTATTAATAATGTAATGCCATTATCCATATTTATTAATAATATTAATTGGTGATTGGTGATATATAATTTGTGATATATCTAATATGGTAATATTGTTAATATTTATTTATTTATTATTTTATTTAGTTTATTAATTATCCATATTTATTAATAATGTAATGTCATAAGGTAATATGGTAATATTGTGTTGTTAATATTGATTGGTGATTGGTGATATATAATTTGTGATATATCTAATATAAATATCGTGTTGTTAATATTAACTGGTGTTTGCAATGATTTAATAAGGAGTGATTATTATTAATAAAGGTAAATTGCAATGATTTAATAAAGGCAAATTGCATACAATAAAAGAGAAATTGCATACTAACACACATTATAAAAAAGGCAATAATTCTTAATCTTTGAAAAAGGTAAATTGATCTAAAATAATAGGATGAGTGATTAGGCAATCATTTTTAATCGTTGAAAAACCGTAAATTGATTTAAAATAATAACAGGAGTGGTTATTATTAATAAAGGGAAATTGTAAATTCTTAATTCTTAATCGGATAATAACAGGAGTGATTATTATTAATAAAGGCAAATTGTAATGATTTAATAAAGGCAAATTACATACAATAAAATAGAAATTGCATGCTAACGTACATTATAAAAAAGACCATAATTCTTAATCGGTGAAAAATTGTAAATTGATTTAAAATAATAACAGGATTGATTAGGCAATAATTCTTAATCGTTGAAAAATGGTAAATTGATTTAAAATAATAACAGGAGTGATAATTATTAATAAAGGCAAATTGCAAATTCTTTAATTCTTAATCGGATAATAACATGAGTGATTATTATTAATAAAGACAAATTGTAATGATTTAATAAACGCAAATTGCATACAATAAAATAGAAATTTCATGCTAACGTACATTATAAAAAAGGCAATAATTCTTAATCGGTGAAAAACGGTAAATTGATTTAAAATAATAACAGGATTGATTATTATTAATAAAGGCAATTGCAAATTATTAATTCTTAATAATAATAATAATAATAATAATATAATCGGATAATAATAGGAGTAATTATTATTATTATTACGGTAAATTGATTTAAAATAATAACAAGATTGATTATTATTACATTATAAAAAAAGGCAATAATTCTTAATCGGTGAAAAACGGGTAAATTGATTTAAAATAATAACAGGATTGATTATTATTAATAAAGAAAAATTGCAAATTATTAATTCTTAATAATAATAATAATAAAATAATAATAATATAATCGGATAATAACCGGAGTAATTATTATTATTATTACGGTAAATTGATTTAAAATAATAACATGATTGATTATTATTAATAAAAGGCAAATTGGAAATTATTACGGAGTAATTCTTAATTCTTTTTTTTTTTTTGAAGAGAAAGACTTAATGCATTAAATCATCAGAAAGACAATCAACAAGGAAAGGAGGAGGGGCATCAACCCACTCCCCGCAACCTGACACAGAAACGGCCTCCCTAACAACAGTATGGCGGCGCGATTCGCAGATTGCTTAGCAAAATAGAAGTGTACATCATTTATCATGGATGCAACTTCCTTAACATCATAAATAATAAAACCAAAAGCAGAATTAAAAAAGTTCTGACATAAAGCAAAATAAACTAATTGAGAGTCGGTCTCCACATCAACATCTCCCATGCCTGTACCCTTTAACCAGCTAAGGGCTTCTCGAATGCACACTGCCTCGACCTCTTTAACTCCATAACAGCCCGTAACACACATTCCTTTACATGCAAGGAAACGCCCTTCATCGTCTCGTAGTACCCAACCCAAGCCTGTTACATTATTTACTTCGTCCAGTGATTCATTGGTGTTTAGTTTTAATCTACCTCCATTTGGCTTCTTCCAAACATCATCAACCAGAATGCTATGAGTACTTGGATGTGGCCGCCCAATTTGCATTGCCTGCCAATTCGCCAATGACATGAGATTTGAATTAAAAACCATGCTATGAACATATTGCTGGACATTCCACACATTTTGGTTTCTGCTGCCCCAAGCACCCCAACATAGCATCACAAATTTGCAACGTAAATCCACATCAATATTTTTAAGTAAACCAAAGAACCAATCAAGGATGTTACCTTGCTCATGCTGCAGTACAGGCAACCCCAATCTAGACCATAACAAATTAATCTCTGGACACTCCACAAACAAGTGATATGCAGTCTCGTCCGAAGCACTACACATATGGCAAACCTGAGAACAAGGAATATGTTTCGTGAGCAGCGCATCTCGGGTTGGTAGAAAGGAAGAAACTAGTTTATTTAATAATAAATTAATGCTCAAAATAATAAATGTTGGCTCCTAGGACATACATGTCTAACAATTAAAAGTGTCTTTTAAAATATAAAATTAATTGAAGGCAGAACTTTTTGCAATGTATTTCTCCCTACAAGATGATTTTTTTTTTGGGAAGAACAAAAAAATGATGTGTAGTAATATGTATGTGCTCAGCGAATGTGTTGTAAGGCAGAGCCTTGCACGAAGAAGGAAGTTTAAAATGTATAAAATATTAAATAAATTAATATAGGAGATACGATGTAGATTTTATCTTATGTTTTTAATTTCTTGAAAATTATACACGACGCCGCTCTTTTAAGACATAATTTTTAAAAAGTGAGCACCTTAAGCATTAAAATGACGCACCTTAAGTACACAAACCACGCACCTTAAGCACCCAAACAAAGAACCTTAAGAACACAAGCCACACACCTCAAGTTTTAAAATGGCACACCTTAAGTACACAAACCAAACTCCTTAAGCAATGTCTATATATTTATTTATTTCAAAACTATTTATTCCGTATAATTTAATCTTTTCCATTGTTGCATATATAGAAATCATATCAAATATAGCATTTATAATTAAAAATGACTTTTGAAACATAAAATTAATTGGAGGCGGAATATTTTGCAATGTTTTTCTCCATAACAAATGGTTTTTTTTTTTTTCTGAAGAATAAAAAAAAAAAAAAAAAAGATGTGTAGTAACATGGCTGTGCTTAGCGGGTGTCTTGTAAGGCAGATCCTTGCATGAAGAAGGAAGTTTAAAATTTATAAAATTTTAAATAAATTTATAAAATAGATGCGATGTCAATTTATATCTTATTGTTTTTAATTTTTTTGAAATTATATACGATGCCACTCTTTAGGACACACTTTTTAAAAAGTGAGCATATTAAGTATTAAAATGGCGCACGTTAAGTACATAAACCACACAAACAAAAAACTTTAACAGCACAAGCCACGCACCTCAAGTTTTAAAATTGGCACCTTAAGTACACATACCACACACCTTAAGCAATGTCTATACATTTATTTATTTCAAAACTATTTACTCTGTATAATTCAATCTTTTGTATTAACTATTTTATTTTTCCCATTTTTGCATAATTACAAATCATATCAAATATAGCACTTTTAATTAAAAATGTCTTTTAAAACATAAAATTAATTGGTGGCAGAACTTTTTTGCAATGTTTTTCTCCCAACAATATGATTCTTTTTTAGAAGAACAAAAAAAATGATGTGTAGTAGCATGCCTGTGGTCAGCGGGTGTGTTGTGAGGTGGAGCTTTGCACGAAGAAGGAAGTTTAAAATTTATAAAATAGATACGATCTCGATTTTTATCTTATTATTTTTAATTTTTTAGAAATTATATACAGCGCCGCTCTTTAGGAAAAATTAGAGTCATGTTTCTTTATTAAAAAATTATCAAACGATGTCGATTCTATAAGTAAACTAGTTGGCATTACCTTAAAAAAATAATAATAATGGTACGACATCGGTTATAAAGTTGCTTATTGCGCCCGTTGGCCCGTTAGCTCCTAATCGGTGAATTTGAGATAGTATTAAAATAAGCTAAAACAACAGAATAGAGACAACAAATGATAGGGAGAAAACCATATATATAGGTCTTTAATCAGGTGACAACCATGTCCTAGGTGAGAACGTAAGGATAAATCCAAACCATTGATCTCGTAGATCTAATGGTTGAAATAAACAAAATTTTGTAATATTTATGAAAATGACCCCGCTCTATATATATATATATATATATATATATATATATATATATATATATATATATATATATATATATATATATATGGGTTGGCTTCCTCCTTAGGTTCAATAATAATAATGGTACGACATCAGTTGTAAAGTTGCTTATTGCGCCCGTTGGCCCGTTAGCTCCTAATCGGTGAATTTGAGATATTATTAAAATAATAAGCTAAAACAACATAATAGAGACAACAAATGATAGGGAGAAAACCATACATATAGGTCCTTAATCAGGTGACAACCATGTCCCAGGTGAGAACGTAAGGATAAATCCAAACCATTGATCTCGTAGATCTAACGGTTGAAATAAACAAAATTTTGTAATATTTATGAAAATGACCCCGCGCTCTCTCTCTCTCTCTCTCTCTCTCTATATATATATATATATATATATATATATGGGTTGGCTTCCTCCTTAGGTTCAATAATAATAATGGTACGACATCAGTTGTAAAGTTGCTTATTGCGCCCGTTGGCCCGTTAGCTCCTAATCGGTGAATTTGAGATATTATTAAAATAATAAGCTAAAACAACATAATAGAGACAACAAATGATAGGGAGAAAACCATACATATAGGTCCTTAATCAGGTGACAACCATGTCCCAGGTGAGAACGTAAGGATAAATCCAAACCATTGATCTCGTAGATCTAACGGTTGAAATAAACAAAATTTTGTAATATTTATGAAAATGACCCCGCGCTCTCTCTCTCTCTCTCTCTCTCTCTATATATATATATATATATATATATATATGGGTTGGCTTCCTCCTTAGGTTCAATAATAATAATGGTACGACATCAGTTGTAAAGTTCCTTATTGCGCTCGTTGGCCCGTTAGTTCCTAATCGGTGAATTTGAGATAGTATTAAAATAATAAGCTAAAACAACAGAATAGAGACAACAAATGATAGGGAGAAAACCATATATATAGGTCTTTAATCAGGTGAGAACCATGTCCCAGGTGAGAACGTAAGGATAAATCCAAACCATTGATCTAGTAGATCTAACGGTTGAAATAAACAAAATTTTGTAATATTTATGAAAATGACCCCGCTCTCTCTAAATATATATATGGGTGGGCTTCTTCCTTAGGTAGGAACCTAAAGACTAATCCAATCCATTAAATTTAAAGGTTTTAAAATGGCACACTTAAGTTTCAACAACTCACACACCTTAAACATACAAATCACACAAATAAGAAAGAAAATCACGCACCTTAAATTTTAGGCTCATTCACCTTAAGTTTCAATACTAACGCACGTTAAGCATACAAACCACGCACCTTAAGAAGGAAAATCACGCACCTTAATAAGAAAAATTACACACCTAAAGAAACTGCACAACCACACCTGAGAAAGTCAACCACACGAGAACTCAAATATATATATAGGGAAGGGTTCAGGTGCGGGTATATCTTCCCGTGCGGTTGTGCGATACTCACCTTAAGCATTAAAACGACGCACCTTAAGTACACAAGCCACGCACCTTAAGAGCACAAACTACGCACCTAAGGTTTTAAAATGGTGCACCTTAAGTTTCAACAACTCACGCACCTTAAGGCTTAAGCTAAGAAAGAAAATCACACACTTTAAGCTTTAGGTTCATGCACTAGCTTTAACACTCACGCACCTTAAGCATACAAATTACGCATCTTAGGAAGAAAATCACGCACCTTTAGAAGAAAATTACGCACTTAAAGCCACCGCACAACTGCACTGGAAACAACCCACCGCACGAAAACTAAATTCTCTCTCTATATATATATATAGGTGTAAATACTAGTTACATACTAAAACTTATATAAAAATTATACAATTAGTCCTTTTTTTCTTTTTATTGTTTTTCAGCTGGCAAACTCCCATTTAAATGCCAGCTCATACTGATATTGCTTAATTGTGCATGATAATTATTAGTATTATGTCTTAACTCTTTAAAAATCATTTTTTTAAATCATTATTTGGCGCCACTAGAGTGATAACATGACTTTAGATCAAGTGATCTACCACTTCAGCTAACTTGTAGAACAAATCAATTTTTTTTTTTTAAAAAAAAAAGGTAAAACTTACTAGTGTTGTTGCGGAGTTTGCTACGTCTAGTCTAGATTATGTACGTAAAGTATATACTTTCAGTTAACAAATTATCTACACTTACAATTAGACAAAAATTAATCTACACTTTCCGTTTTTAAGTTATAGGGTAATTGTAGGATTCATCCCTACTTGTTGGTCGTGCTCGCTTCTCGTCCATAAGCTATAACTAACATAGCAAATTTTGTCTCTAATGTTTTTTAGAAAAAAAGACGAAGTTTGCAATTGCAACGTCAATTATAACTTAATAAGAAGTGAACACGATCAAAAAGTAAGAACAAATCATACAATTACCCTATAACTTAGAGACGAAAAATGTAATAATCCCTACATTTGGTTCACAGATTATGTACGTCTAGTTATAACTTGATATACATAATTTGTTAATTGAAAAAGTACACAATATATTAACGGTACATAATTTAAACTAGGGTTAACAACGCACATGGTGAAATCCAGTCCACCATATTTTTTTTAATACTGTACTATTGACACTATTATAATGTAGTATCGGTTCATAACTACCTTCTCAACCTATTGAAGCACAAAAACTACCAAATCTCTAGAGTAAAAATGTTCGAACAAGATGAAACATCAACTTGTAAATAGTAATTCTTGACGTTCTTGAGTGTGTGTGTATATATATGCTATGAAGCAGCTACAAATGGTTGGAATTTATGTTCACCTGAAGCCACTTTTACATCCTCCAGGTTTACAACACGAGTACAAGTTTATTGCCTGATAATATACTATGAATAGGTTTTCTAGCAGCAGATGTATTAGTTATTCTCCAGAATAGCAAACCACTATACCATTACAGTTTTGCTCGTACCTTTTCGATCAGTTCCCGTCTAAGAATCTTCCCCGAGGCAGATTTTGGAACGCTGTTTATAAACGTCACCTTGCGCAATCTCTTATATGGCGCAACCTGCACAAAGAATTTACAGAATGACTGTACAAAGCACAAAATTAAAGCATTTCTGCACTCCACTTCATCCCCAGGCAACAACATTGGACTAAGACTAGGATTGCAAATCCTGTCTCCAATAATTTTCAAGTAAAACGTTTCTGAATGATAAATCTACTCGTTAGTGATATTTCGCATCACCTATCTCTATCTTGAATTGTTAGTTTCCAAGTTAAGACAACGACACTAAAATCTTAAAGACACGCAACTATTTCGGGATATCTTAGAATGAGTGAGTGGTCCCTGAGAATTCAAATTCAGCTTTATCCCTGAATGAGTGACAGCTCCCAAAAAGAATCAAAAAGATAAAATTTTTTATGCTTTTCTTCTCACATTAATATATTCTTTCACATAATTTAAACACTTTAGTTCAATACTACTATCGTCTTTTTAGGCTCGAATTTCATTATCCTATTGAAGATATTTCTTTTTTTGTAATAACACCTAAAGTGACTTAATAATGACGAGGATATTACCTGGTCTGCAATGAACTTCTTGACATCTTCTTCAGTCAGAGAGCTGTTCATGGAGCGAACAACATATGCAACTGGGACCTCACCAGCTTCTGCATCCGGGTATCTGTAAGAAAAAACAGTTTAATTATTTCAGTATCGTCACGTTCGAGTGCATTGTCTTGCATAAAACTCAAGTTGTTAAATAGCGTGCAACTTACGGGATGACAACAGCATCCTCTATTTCTGGATGAGAAACAAGCAGGCCTTCGAGCTCTGCTGGTGCGACCTGGTGACAATCAAAGTTGAAATGAGCAAACTCTTAGTCTCTTACATTGTCAAATCAAATAAGTATCATGACATTGTTAATCTTAGGGATTAATCATCAGTATTAGCGCTAAAAGAACACAGCCGTTAAGAGATACGTATATCAAATTTCACTAAATGTTCTTATAAGCAGAAAACAATGGTCTAAAAGTTGACGGCAAAATTAAGGATTCAAACAAAACTCAGTTCCATGAACATCATCAGAAACTTACCTGAAAACCTTTGTACTTAATCAGCTCCTTGATACGGTCAACAACATATAGCATTCCATCCTCGTCAAAGTATCCAAGATCTCCGGTATGGACCCAGCCTTGTTTATCTATTGTAAGCTTGGTAGCCTGTGGATTCTTGTAATAACCTGAAAATGAAATACAGTGATATATGGTTCTGTAAGAATACAGTTACACTAAACATAATGCTGGTACTTTCCAGGCACATAGATCTCAATATGCACTTTGAACCCGTCTTGCACGAGGGAAACACAACCACTATTCGAGGTTGTGCAATAAACCTGAATTGTGACCCTAGCCGGACCACAAGGAAGTAAGCCATTCTAGGTTGCCCATAGCTGACTGGCTCGAACTAGCCACTTTCTTCTTAACAAAGATTCCACATCCCAATCTTTTTTTTATAATATGAACCAATTTATAAAGTCTACACAATCCATTTCAAATGAACAATTGCACCTACTTGTCTTCAGAATATTACATATTTACATCATCACAACTCTTATCTAATCTCAAACCCTATCAAAATAGGAGAAGCAAAACAGGACTGTGAAAAAGTAGTATACTTGACTACAATAAGATAACTAGAAACAATATACCTTGCATCATGTTAGGACCTCGTACCCAAATCTCCCCCAACTGACCAGGAGGAAGATGCTGCAGTTTATCAACACTAACGATTTGCGCCTCCACTGATGAAACCAGCAATCCAGCTGACCCGGAGTGTCTTGGACCAATTCTTGTATTCTCTATACACACAACTCCACAAGTTTCTGTCATGCCATATCCCTGCAATTAACTCTTCTTTACTGCTTTTCTCATCACAATTCATTTTCCAATCACTAAGGTGGTCAGATAACATTATGTTGTCAATCAAATACTAAGCCTAAAACATGGTAACTCCAGCAAAGATGATTAAGGATACAAACTTGTAAACACAAGGTCACGAGTTCGAATCCTAGCTTTCTTAATTTGAGCCAGTCAGCTATGGGCAATGGGCAACCTAGAGTGGTTTACCTCTTTGTGATACTTTGCCGGCTAGAGTTACAAGACAGGGTTTAACCCATGTAAACCCTCCTAGCTATGGGCAATGGACAACCTAGACTAGTTTAGTTCTTGCTGTTATTTGTTAGTTAGGATCACAAGGCGAGATTTACCCAAATTACATTCTAAAACAGGTCAAATTCTTTGAATTATATACAAATTTCATTATGAAATTAAAAACTACCTGAATTACATTAGCCTGAGGGAAATTCTTAGCACACTCTTCCATCAATTCCTTTCCCAGGGGTGCTGCACCAGACCCAATCTGCCTCAGAGATGTCAGATTATACTTCTTCACCACACTGTTCTTAGCCAATGCCAGAATGATGGGAGGCACAACCCACATATGCGTCACTCTATACTTATCCACAGTTTTTAAGATCATCTCTAGGTCAAATTTTCCCATAAGTACCACAGAATTCCCCCTGACCAGCTGTGAATACAAGATAATTGAAAGCCCGAACACATGAAACAGCGGCAAGAAACACAAGAACGTGTTTAGCGGCTCCCCCGCCGCGTCTTGATCCGTGGCCACCATCTGAGACGTCGCGATGAAATTCCGGTGAGTCAAGATTACGCCTTTACTCAACCCCGTCGTCCCAGAAGAGTACAGCAACGCGGCAGTATCGCTCTGGTTTATAGCAACGGCGTCAAAATTCAACGACCCGGAGTTCTTCACCAGATCGGAGAAATACGTGAGGCCGGAAAAGGCGCCGGAAATGGAAGTTTTTTCCTGACCCAGAACCAAAACCGGCAAATTGAAGCCTTTGACTTTGTCCAGCAATTGGGGAACGGTGACGATGAGCTTTGGGCTACAATCCTTGATTTGTTTGGAAAGCTCTGGAACTGTATACATTGGATTCACGGTCGTGGCAATGGCACCGGCGGCGACGGCGCCCAAGAAGCAGAGTGGGAAGTCGATGGAGTTGGGGGAGAAAATAAGAACGACATCGTTTTTCCTAACACCCAGTTGATGCTTCAAGCCATGAGCGACTTTGGAGACCTGGGATTTCAACTGGGAGAAAGTCAAGGTCCGGCCGGTATCGGCGTCATGGATGGCCGGTTGGTCCGGGTACTGAGAGATGTTCCGGAAGAGGAAAGAGACCATTGAGAGGTTAGGATCCCGCGGGAGGACAATCGGTGGCCGGAGAGATCTGTAGATTCCATCGCGGCCGTACCCAGACTTCTCCATAGCTAAGATTCGGTGAAAATGGAAATTTGTGAAGCTCGCCTGAGAGAGCAAGTACTTATCGGATTGCTGACGCAGAATGGCGACAGCGTTTCTTAGAGTGTGCGCAAAATACGCTAGTACATAAACGGTACTGTTTGGATGTATGTATCATGTATGTAGGTCGTCGCCACGTTTGATAATTCGCTTCAGCATCAAATAAAAATGAAAAATAACACCAGGTTTAACCTTTTTTTTGAATAACACCAGGTTTAACCTAGTTGATTAGTTGCCTGATTCTCACATGAAAATTATGATTTTACGGATGAATTGATTGCGTGATTCACAATTTATTTTTGCAGTATTTTTAAGAGTTAATTTTATTTTTATCTTAAATTTATAGGTGGTTTTCCACTTTTAGTTTTTTTTTTTTTTTTTCAAAACATCTTATATTAGTCCTAGTTTTGTTATGACATTACCATTTTTGCTCCTCTATTAATAAAATCTTTAACCTACCGTTAACTATTAGGATATTTTTGTCTTTTTATATAAAATAAATATTTTTATTTTTATTTTTTTATTTAACTAGGAAGGGGCACACCTAATTACAAGCTTTCGGTTTCCAGTTGTCTCCAAATTGGAAGACCAGACTTATCATCCTCTAAACATTGTAGGATACTCTCTGAAGGTTGGTGGAGGATTGTGGTTCCCTTTCTACCTCCTGCAAATTTGGCCAAATGGTCTACTGCAGTATTGAGTTCTCTTGGGATAAATGCTAAGTGCCATGCTTGAATATCTGCTAGTTCTTTCTTGCATGCAAACAGAACGTTGTCTGTGAGACTGTCGCATACAAAATCATTTGTTATTGCATTTACTATTGTCTTCGAATCGCTTTCAAAGCAGACTTGTCTTACTCCCAAGAGTTTGGCCATTTGGATTCCTTTAAGAAGAACCCACGCTTCTACCATACCCTCTAGGCATGTACCAATTCCATATGTGAAACCTTTCATCCATTCGCCTTGGTCTTGGTCGTTCCTGGCAAGGCCTCCACAACTGGCCTTATTAGATGTGTAATCAAAGCTTCCATCCATGTTGATCTTAATCCATCCCACTAGGGGTGTATTCCATTTGATCAGTTTCCAAGTGAAGCACCTTGGGTTAGGGCTTATCAGACTAAGATTGTTGAATGCTTTGTTGAACTCTTGAACTTGTGTCTGCACCAAGTAAGCCTTGTGACCCACCCTATATCTTTTGTCATTAAAGAGTCTGTCGTTCCTCTATCTCCAAACCCACCATGCACTGATTGCAAAGAGTGTTTTGTTATCGGTTTGTCTATTCCCATTTTTGAAACCTCGAATACCAGCGTCAAACCAATCCTTAAAGGATAAGCCGTGTGTTTTCCTAATCATTCCTGGTAGCACTACTTCCCACAGTGCGAGGGCTTCAAGACAGTCCCTAATGATATGATTTGTGTATTCTTCTTCATCAGTACAAATGTCGCATTTATTGCATTCAGTCAAGCCACGCTTTGCTCTGTTCTTGTTGGTCATTAATCTATCTTGCCTTGCTAGCCAAAGGAACGTATGAATTTGGCTTGGAGTCTTAAGCTTCCATATATTGCTCCATATGTTCGATTCATCTATTACTGAGGACTTTGTTATGAATGAATAAGCTAAGGAGATGGTGAATTTCTTGGACTTACCATCGTCCCATCCCAATGTATCTTGCATGTCCTCTTTTTCTGCTAATTGCACCGCAGCCAGTTGATCTATTATTTCTTTTGGTAGCATGTTAGCTAATTCTGAGTAATCCCATCCTGTAGTAGCATTCTAGTGGTCCATAACCTGTGAGTATAACTATGGCAAGGGAAGGTTCATGGTTATGTATTCCATAAGGGGGCGATCTCCAAGCCAAGCATCCATCCAAAAGAGGGTGTTCTTTCAATTCCTTACAATCTTTCTGATGCCCTTCTTCAGAATAGGAGTTGTTTTCACAATCCTTTTCCATGCATTAGACATTGAAGTTTTGGGTTGCCATGTAGAAGGATCCGAGCCATGTACTGCATATTTTGCTGCCATTAGCTCCTTCCAAAGACTTTTCTCCTCAAACATTAGCCTCCAACCAAGCTTGGTGAGGAAGGTGGCGTTCATGGCTTACAGATATATTAATCCTAAACCCTCGCGGTCCTTATCTTTAGTCACTTTACTCCATGCAACCAGATTACATCTCCTTACCTCATCTATATTGCCCCATAGGAAATCTCTAATGATTTTCTCGATAGTTTTTTGTCACCCCAATAGGTAGCAGTGTGGTCTGCATTGTATAAAGAGGAATGGCTGAGAGGACGGATTGAGCTCGGGTTCTTCTTCCTGCAAATGATAGAGTTTTCTGCCTCCACCCGGTTAGTTTGCTCTTGACTCTGTTAATCAGACCATCAAATGTGTCCTTTTTGAATCTGCCATACAAGGATGGTACACCTAGATACCTTCCCAAATCTTCTATCTTAGAGATATCCAGGATTTGTACAATAGTCTGTTTTGTGGTTGAGCTGACATTCTTTGAGAAATAAATCATTGATTTATGTAAATTCACCTTTTGGCCGGACTGGAGACAGAATTCATTCAAGTTTTCCTTAATAACTAAGGCTTGTTCCGATGTAGCTTCCCCGAATAAGGCTTCCTCTATTTCCTCGCAGCTATGACTCTCTTCCTCGCCGTCACTTCACGCACACTAGAAGCCTCCGCCTGTTCGCCTGTTGGCCGCGACCCCGCGACTCCTCGTCTCTTCGTTGTGGCTGTCGGCTTCCTCCAGTTCCTCGCAGCTTTGACACTCTCTGTCGTCGTCGCTTCACGCACACCAGACGCATCCGCCTGTTCGCCGTTGCTTTACGCATGCGACTCCTCGTCTCCTCGCCCTCGCCTCGAAGAAATAAAGAGATATAGACACTACAGTCTACGACGGGAGAAGTTAAGCAGTAATAAGGACTAAGCGTGAAATCCGTGAATATTACGGGGTAGATTTTTTTTTTTTGGTACAATAAGGAGTAGATTTGATCAGAAAATCTAATTTTGGGCCAATATAATTATTAGAGAAATAGAGTGTTAGTTGAGAGAATTACTCTTAGCATTAGGTTTTGGTGTTAGGAATTTGTGGCTAGGGTTAGTTCCTTTCTTGTATAAATACCTCTGCACTCTGTACCTATGATGAGAACACACAGAATATATACAAAATACTAGTTGAGTTTTCTAATTAGTTTATTGTTTAACATGGTATCAGAGCCTAGTGGGAATTGATCTGCGCAAGGAGGCGACGCCGCCAAAGGAAGCGGAGCAGCCAACGGAGCCAACACGCGCTGCCACGCGCCGCAACTAACCGAAGCTCCGGTGACCACGCGTCGATGCGTGGAGGCGCATGAGGTCTTTTTCCGGTGATCTTGTGCGACGGCGACCACACCAGGAGTCTCACTGTGAAGAGGAGGTTCGACCTAAGTGAAGAGTGAGAAGTTTTGTTGGGGTATTCTCTAGGTTTGTGTTGTTTGTGCCGTGAACATCCATTTTTCCAACATTGGACAGTAGCAGTAGATGGTGGTTGACAGCAGCAATAGATAGTGGTGGTTGTGGCCGGTGGTTTGGAATTGGTGGTGACCGGCCGACAGTTTATGATGGAGATAGTGGAAGAGATGGCGCAGACAACAGTAGGTCTATGCTGGAAAATAATCGACCCTGGAGAAGGATGGAGCTGATAAATAATGAGGCAGTAGGTTGCGGTAGGTTTTTGTTTTGAGTTGTTTGGTTTATCGTGTCAATAAGTCTTTTTTGGCTTATCGTATTTTTTGTTGCTTGTTTGAAGTTAATTTAATATAGGGCTAGTGTCATATTTGGAGCCGTGCCAGGGTATGAGAGTTGAGTCAGTCCTTGTTCAATGTAAGTAAACAAGGGTGTTACAATGATGGGCAGCACAGGTGCCAAGAGTGGTGTGGACCTGGCATATGCCGCGACGATTGTGGAAGGCCGGCGGATGAAGAAGAATGGTTCAAGATAAACTAGTTTGTGCGCACGCAACAAGAAAATAGGAAAACACTGGTGTTAGGTAGCAGTGATAAGGGTTTGTGGTGTGAGAGGCAGGTGTGCTGTGGTATTAGGCAGCAGTGATAAGGGTGTGGGGTGTGAGAGGTAGGTGCGCTATGGTTGTGGTGTTTGGCCTGGTTTGTAGCTTTGTTGAAGCTTTGTTGGTGCGACAAGGTGCATTGTGGACTGACTTGGCACAACATGGTTCGAAGGTTCAAGTGGTTCAAGACTTATGGTTCTAGATGTAGAGGCTTATGGTTCATGTGATACATATGTAACAAGTTGGGCATGATTGAAACCTATGCTCCAACTTGAGGGGGGCGTTAGAGAAATAGGGTGTTAGTTGAGAGAATTACTCCTAGCCCTAGGTTTTGGTGTTAGGAATCTGTAGTTAGGGTTAGTTCTTTTTTTGTATAACTACCTCTACACTCTATACCTATGATGAGAACACACAGAATATATACAAAATACTAGTTGAGTTTTCTAGTTAGTTTATTGTTTAACAATAATCACACATACATATACTACCTAATGGGCTAGGGCTAGACTAGGGCCCCCCAAAATTTTGGGGCCCTGTGCTGTAGCGCAGCTTGCACAACCCAAAATCCACAACTACGCTTATAGTAATGACAAAGAATTAAACTTCATTAAGAATGACAAAGAAAGAATGTATGTTAGATGTAGACAAGTTGGCTGCCCTTTTAAAATCAATATGTGGAAAGTAAAAAATGTTATATCTTGGAAAATTACAACTTTTCATGAAGAGCATGAGGGGTGTGGCTGGGTTTACATAAATAACATGGTTAAGTCTAATAGAGTTGCAAATAGATGGAAGAAAGAAGTAATGCACCATATGAGTTAGACATCAAATGAATTTAGAGACAAGGTTAAGGTCGATGAGGGGTTTGATTTAAGCACGAAGCAAGCATATAGGGAAGTTACAAAAGCCAAAGAAGCAATTGAAGGGGAGGCTCTAGATTTCTTCAAAAAGATTTGGGACTATTGCTTAGAGATTCATAAAACTAATCCAATGACCACATGCACAATCAAGCTTAGTGATTTAGAATATGAAGGAAAAAGAGAATTTTGCGGATATATTTGTGTTGGGATGCTTGCAAGGAAGGTTATAAGTTTTGTAGACCCATCATTGGGGTTGATGGATGCCACTTAAAGCACAACTTTGGAGGGATTCTATTAACAATAGTGGGGGATGATAGAAATGATAGCGTCTTCCCATTAGCATATGCCATTGTTGATGAAGAAAACAAGCAGTCTTGGACCTAGTTCTTGGAGTTGCTTAAAAATGACTTGGTGATAATTGAGGAAGCAGAACACAAGTTGACATTTATCTCAGGTTTGTTACGTTTGACTTAATGTTTTTTTTTTCTTGGTTAAATCTATAATCTGACTTAAATATGTAATATGACTTAAATCATTTTTTTTGCAGACAAGCAGAAAGGATTGTTGCTTGCTTTTGAAGATGTCTATCCATATGCTAGTCATAGATTTTGTGTCAGATATCTCTATGGCAACATGAGACTTACTAGCTATGTGGGAAAAGCTATGAAAGATGCCTTGTGGGCAGCAACAAAGGCAACCATAGCCAACACCTTTAATGAAGCCATGAACGATATCAAGAGGTTAGATGATCATGCATATGATTGTTTAAGAGAGAAACACCTGTCAGAATGGAGCAAGTCTTATTTCTCAACTACTTCTAAATGTGATGCTTTAGTTAATAACATTTCAGAGAGTTTCAATGCTATGATCTTAGATGCTAGACAATAACCTTTAGTTTCTTATTTATAAACTATAAGGAAATTGTTGATGAAAAATTGTTTGATAGTAGACAAAAATCAATGAGTTGGAAGGGACCATTCTGCCGTAACATAATGAAGAAAATATCTATAATTGAGAAGGTTGCAGCAGGGTGTCTAGGGACTCAATGTGATGAAAACTTGTTTGAGATAAAATCTGCAGTACTATTAGGAGTGGTAGAGCAACATACTGTGGACTTGTCTATGTTTACATGTAGCTGTAGGAGGTGGGATTTAACTGGGATACCATGTCAACATGATGTTAGGTCTATAGGGATGAAACATGGAAATAAATCAATTAATGAGTATGTAGACCCTTGTTACTCAATTTGGTCTTACCAAACCACCTACGGAAAGAGTATCAAATGACTTGCTGGACCTATGGAATGGCCTAGGTTAGAAAAGGAACCACCATTACCCCCATTGTACACAAAAAAAGCTGGCAAGCCCAAAAAATTGAGACAGAGAAGCAGAGAAGAGATAAAAAAAGATGGAACACATGTGAACCGTAGCTTGTTCGTTAAGCATTGCAAAAAGTGCAAAGAAGCAAGCCATAACTCAAGAAAATGTCCCTAGGATCCTACAACAAAAGAAAGAATAGTAATGATCTATTTTATTTGTATACAATTATGAAACTTTTATCATTTTCTGTTTCTTGACATCTTTCTGATTTTTTAATGCAGCTTCATCCAAAGAAAAGGGTTAGGAACAAGAAAAGTGTATCTAAGGCCACAACTCATCAAGAAATTGGTAATCAAGAACAAGTTGGAGTTGAAGTTGGAGATGGTCCTCAAGCTGATGAAATCCAAGTCACACAATCAATGGTAGATGATAGAACACAGCTTGATGAGTTTATTGCTATACCTTCACAAAAGAAAGGCAATAGTCTCACCTCCTTGGGAGTTGGGATATCATGGGGAAGTCCAACTTAAAGGCTACAACTCCGGTTCCAATGAATAAACTTATTAGGTAGACGTATGCATTAGACTTAATATAAAGTGGACTTGCTTATTTTTATTTTTTATTTTTGCAATTGCATTTTTTTATTGCAGTACACTTATTTTTGCTAACGGTTTTTGCTCTATTATGCAATTAATGAATTATGGATTATTTATGCTATTAATGAGTATATGACCAATGTATATGATTTTTTGAAGATGTAGAAAAAAAATTTCATCTTGTATTGTTCTATTACCAAGAAAAAAAATGAGATTTTGAGTGATTTATGAAAGAAGATGCTTTAAAGTCAATTTTAATACCATTTAAACATATTTATTAACGGAGGACCACAAATAATCATGTCACAATAATGCTAGGATCAACATAATATTCTTTTTTTTTAAAGGACTAAAAGTGGAATGACACATAAATATATGACCAAAAAAGGAATTAACACTTAAAACTAAATGGACTGAAATACCCTCCTAGTTAACGCCAATTTAACACTTTTATTAACGGAGGACCAAAAATGGTCATGTCACAATAAAACTAGAACTAATATAGGATGTTTTGAAAAAAGGGACTAAAAAGTGAAATGACACCTATAAATCTAGGACCAAAAATGGAATTAACTCTAACTTTAAAGGTGAGATCATGCGGGCTTATGATTAGTTCCACAGAGTTGGATTAATTAAGTTTTTTTAAAAAATAATTTTAACTAGTATTTTCACATGTGCGATGCACAAAATGGATTTATTATAATATTTTAAGAATATTTAGATCAATATATAATTATATAAATTAAAACATCAAATATTATATAATGCAATTAAAAAGATAGTTTGAATCGATTATGTTTTGTCATATTATTTTTGCTTGAATTCTACCAAATAATTGTTGAATTAATAGCTAATATGTAGATATAAACATCCCGTGCTAAAATTTGGGGATTTTATATATAAGTGTTTAGGATTTGTATAATTTGGGCAAATGTGCTCTTTGAAAAAGTAAAAAAGAAAGCATAATATCAGCGGTTCGAATTACACATTATTGAAAACCTCTTTGTAGATGACATTGGTAGTAGTAACAGAATCTTGTCCATCATCGTCTAGAGCTAACACCTTCAGTCCATCAGGATGAGTGATTCGGGAAAAAGTCACGTACAATTAACCATGATTAAACACCGGTTTTTTCAGCAATAACTTAACATGAGTTAATGTTTGGCCCTAGCTTTTGTTGATAGTCATGGCATATGCGAGCATCAATGAGAATTGTTTACACTTGAACTTTAAGGGCAATCTCATATCAGAAAGAGTGAGAGACATTCGGGGATAAGAACTTTGGTTCCTTCATGTGTCCCATTAACTATTCTTGGTTCGACAATGTGATCTGCTAATTTTGTGATGATGAGACGCGTACCATTGCAAAGACCAAGAGAGTGGTCTATGTTCTGCAATAACATAATAGGTCCACCGTCCAAAACTATTGTCTTTCTACCAAATGTCTTTTTAGCACTACCCGGTATAGCGAACCTTAATAGATCTCTAATGGTTTTGTCTAAAGCTTTAAAATAGTGTTTGTGCGTCATCGGTTACTCGTCCCATATAATCAATTTGCTCCTTATTATAACCTCAGCAAGGTCACTACATTGCGATATATTGCAAATCTGAAATGCGTCGTCCTACTTCCTGGCAAGAGCAAAGATGCTATTCCACTCAAAGAAACGTTAAGAACAATATCACCGTGGCTCCTTATCTTTGACAATAACGTTTTTCACATGAACATCTTATCTGTTTTTCCGTAACCATACACAAAGAACAATCCGCCTCCATTGGAATCAATATCATTTATGACAGAGTCGTAGACATTTTTTTGCTCGTCTGTCAATTGTGTTACCAACTTTTCATTCTATGTCTTCAACGATTCTTTGTCATACGCTAACTCTTCGGCTATCCACATGTTTTCCATCAAACCCATGTTGGTTTCATTGGAAATTGGCATTTCTAGAAAGTTCCTTAGGCTCTTCCCCTGCAAAGATAGCAACATCTCTAACTCCATCAGAACGAATTGTTACTTATCTGAATCTGATAGCACCAATTCTTAGTAGCAATATATTAACGTGATTATTGACAATCCGCTTGAGCATCAAGTAAAAATGATTATATTTTATTAATTTTTAATAAAATCAATTAATTTGTAAATAATTAATATACAAAATTGGTTGTGACTGCAATATTTGGCAAATAAAAAAAAAAGATTTTAGAGCAAATATATTCTCTTCTGCTGTCAAGGACCTTGTGGTCCAGTGGCATCAAACCCTTCCCTTTATACGGGAGGTGGTGGGTTCGAGTCTCAGTGGAGGCATTATTGACTCTTGTGCTTCAATAGGTTGAGAAAGTAGTTATAAACAGATACTGCATTGTAATAGAGTTAGCAGTATTCAAAAAAAAAATATTCTCTTCTACTTTTGTAAGATATTATTATAATTTAGTCCTGCACATAACTGATTTTAGAAGATAAAATTTTAAGTGTTAAACAAGTCAAAAAAAAGATATATCGTTTAGGTAGTAGTACTTGCCACTTTTACCTAATTAAAATATGTATTGCAAAATATGATAATATTTTATATTATTTATTTAGGGTATAAGCTCAATATCCATTATATATCTCTCAACACACACACACACACAAGTGAGCAACCTTAATAAGTTGATGGAACATAATTTTCATACCTCAAGGTTACAAATTTTATTGTTGACAATATCCTCTTGATTGAAATTGCCACATATTATTTTCCTAATGCAATTTACCTCTCATTTACACAATACCTTCGTGTAGTGGCCTCATTATCTAATATGTAGTGTGTGTCTGTGAGACCATGCCCATATAAAAAGTGATGACTGATTTAATCCATCCACTTGGGTAGATCAGCAGTTGAAGTTTATTGAAAAATAAGGAAAAAAATGACCAATATCAATTTTATAAATATTTCAAACATTAAAGTTTGCAATAATTATAACCTTCAAAACCTTTTTAATATTCTTTTTTTGAGTCTACTCACTACGTTACAATGTAGTGTCTGTTCATAGCTACTTTCACAACCTAACGAAGCACAAAGAGTCAACAGTCGCGGACCTCCGCTGAAGCTCGAACCCACTCCATCATCTATGTGGAAGTGTTAACCGGGACACCGGATGCCACTAGACCACAAGCTAAGTGAGCTAAATGAGCATATATTGAAATTATAATTTAGAAAGCTAAGTGAGATTTTAATTTAGTAGTTACGTAAGTTTACTTAGCTTGCACTTCTAAATTGATGTGATATTTTGATAGTGAAGTGAAAACTTACATATTATTTTCATCGGTTAATTTAAATTAGTCTAACTCACCATAAAATATTATAATTTTTATTGAATTGACTTTGTCCAAACTTTAGTATTAATACATGAGAAGTATCATAGTTAAAGAATATATACATATATATATATATATATATATATATATATATATATATATATATATATNGGTGCATTTCATAACATTGAGTGGTCCAGTTCTTAACATTGAGTGGTGTAAACCGCACGGGAAGACCTGGCCACACCTAAATTCTACTCTCTCTCTCTCTCTCTCTCTATATATATATATATATATATATATATATATATATATATATATATGTATGAAAAAAATACACCACACAGTGTTCAAAAATGCACAATTAGAAACAGGGAGTTATGAGGTGTTTTTATGCATTTTCATTGTGGTGCATTTCATAACATTAAGTGATGCATTTCTTAACATTGAGTGGTGTAAACCTCACCGATCGCACGAGAAGGCGCGGTCACATTTGAGAAGATATATATATATATATATATATATATATATATATATATATATATATATATATATATATATATATATATATATATATGTATGAAAAAAATACACCACACAGTGTTCAAAAATGCACAATTAGAAACAGGGAGTTATGAGGTGTTTTTATGCATTTTCATTGTGGTGCATTTCATAACATTAAGTGATGCATTTCTTAACATTGAGTGGTGTAAACCTCACCGATCGCACGAGAAGGCGCGGTCACATTTGAGAAGATATATATATATATATATATATATATATATATATATATATATATATATATATATATATATATATATATATATATATGTATGAAAAAAATACACCACACAGTGTTCAAAAATGCACAATTAGAAACAGGGAGTTATGAGGTGTTTTTATGCATTTTCATTGTGGTGCATTTCATAACATTAAGTGATGCATTTCTTAACATTGAGTGGTGTAAACCTCACCGATCGCACGAGAAGGCGCGGTCACATTTGAGAAGATATATATATATATATATATATATATATATATATATATATATATATATATATATATATATATATATATATATATAT
>NC_044929.1:18402789-18461921 GCF_003576645.1 Ipomoea triloba
TATATATATATATATATATATATATATATATATATATATGTATGAAAAAAATACACCACACAGTGTTCAAAAATGCACAATTAGAAACAGGGAGTTATGAGGTGTTTTTATGCATTTTCATTGTGGTGCATTTCATAACATTAAGTGATGCATTTCTTAACATTGAGTGGTGTAAACCTCACCGATCGCACGAGAAGGCGCGGTCACATTTGAGAAGATATATATATATATATATATATATATATATATATATATATATATATATATATATATATATATATATATATATATATGTTTATTTATTTTTGTATAAATACTTAAGATGTAATACTATAGGAATAAAATAAATTATAATTCTTATTCTTTAGTGTAACTACTATAGTTATTTTATGTTAATCTCTCTTTATATATTTTTATATTAAATATAAAAGTATAATTGCATAATATTAGTATAGAGTTAATTGCATAATATGTAACTACTATCGTTTTTGCCATTTAACATCCCGGACTATTCTTCTTTGGACACTTTTAGTCCTTTTCATGATTTTTCCTATTTTTAGTAAGGACAATTTTGTCTCTTCATATTTTTTATTTAACCGATTTTCACCGGTTTAATTAGGTTAGGTGAAGCAGACCGGTTCTTCTAATTATTAGGTTCAATCCACAAATCCCTAGCGTACGCAACTTCATCTGCTTCAGTTCAAGGCTTCATCATCCTCCTTCACCCTGCGAAGAACAAGACCGTACAACGCTACTATAGAGGAGAGCAAAGGGGAAATTTGTCGCCTTAAATCTGTAGTTCCAAATCTCTAAATCCCAAAAAGAGTTCGCAATCGATAAAAGGAATTATTTGTCGCCTCATTATTGACCGTAATGTAGACCATGAATATACCAAGAAGCTAATGCCTCTATTGTGCAAAAATACTAACATTATCTTGAATTGATGTCTATCTTTAAATCAAGTTGAAGCTGCATATGTTTCTGATCTCCATTCGATTTTTTGAGTACGTTAGGAATTTGTGGATTGAATCTAATAATTAGAAAAACCGATTTGCTTAACCTAACCTAATTAAACCAGTGAAATAAAAAAAATATGAAGAGACAAAATTATCTTACTAAAAATAGGAAAATTCATGAGAAGGACTAAAAGTGTCCAAAAAATAATAGTGTGGGATGTTAAATGGCAAAAATGATAGTCTGGGACTAAAATTGGAATTGCCACCAAAGACAAAGGACCTTTGGTGGAATTAACTCTATTAGTATAATTACTTAGTAATTGATTGTTATGGTAGTTAAGAAATTAATTGCACATATATTAATATTAATGTAATTAATTAATAATTATTACGTTAATTAAGTTAATAATTATACAGATATTAGTATATTTACAACAATTATATATGGATCTTTGAATTTATTTTTATAATAATTATAATTAATTCATTCATATATGGTAGAGGAGAAAAAAATTAAATGCTATATGGTGATAATGAATATATACTTACGGTATAAAGGTATAATCATGGTTGAAAAAATCGCTAGGCGTTCCACGGGCGCTCAGGGAGCGCCTACCGCCTAGGACGCCTAGGCAGGGATTAATCGGCGCCTAGGCGCCAATGTATTTTTTTATTTTTAAAAAATTTGTTTAAGTATTTTAAATTTTTTTAAAGACTAATAATTATACATTATATAATACTTTAATAGTTAATACTAAAATATTAAATATTAACCTAAAAAAATATCTAGAGTTTGTACAATTTAGGATTATTTTGCTCAAAATGATGTTGTTTTGAGTGAAATAACCCATTAAAAAAAGAAGAACAATAGTTAATTGTCCGAGTAGGCGGCCTAGTCGGTGCCTAGGAGGTCTAGTCGGCGCCTAGGAGGCTTAGGCGGTGAGCGCCTAAGCGGCCTAGGCGGTCGCCTAGCTGCCCAGCCGCCTAGACCACCATTTAAGGTGATACGCTAGGCGGTCGATTGGCGCCTAGCGCCTAGGCGGGGATTAATCGGCACCTAGGCGGGATTTTTGCAACATTGGGTATAATTGCCTAATAATAATTGTCTAATTAATTATTATAGTAATTAAGCTCAACATGGGTGGTTGGATTTATTTTTATAATAATTACAATTAAATTATTTCCTATTTTTTCATACTTATTTTACTAATAATATAATTACATAAATCATATTACATATCAATTTTTCCATAATTATTCAATTAATTGAGTGATACTTTTGCATTAATTTTAAAAATAAATAAATGTACACTTTCAAATATTAGAATTGTTTATAATTTCATTTTTAATTTTATTATCTAAATATATAATAAATAAATTTTGTCCGTGCATCGCAGGATTCGCAAGGGTAATTTACTAGTATATGGTTATAATATATGGAAAATTTTCATTGCAAGACCTACCATAAATTTGGTTATTTCATTTTTTTATCTTAAATTTATAGGTGTCCATCCATTTTTAGTATTTTTTTTCTTTCAAAACTTTTCCGTTTAGTCCTAGTATTTTTGTGAGTACTACTGACTCTGTTACAATGCAGTATCTGTTCATAACTACTTTCTCAACATACTGAAGCACAAAGAGTCAATATCGGCTCCACTGAGCCTCGAACCCACCCCCTTCCATAATAGAGTCTAAAAATAAGAATAAAATAAATAAAAGAGTTTTTTCCCAAAATGGTCATTATTTTTGTGAGAAAACAAATCTACAGAAATTCTAATTTGATAGAGTCTAAAAATAAAAATGAAATAAATAAAATAATTTTTTTTTCAAAATGGTCCCTCGACTATTGCTGAGTGTATTGGGCACAAAATAGGTGAATGGGCCAAAATGTCCTCCACTTTAACGCTGAGTAAACGGAAATCCTAACAGATGACTGAATTTGGTGAGTTTTTGAAAACCAATGGACCACATTTGGTGTAATTGAAAGTTGAAATGCAAAATTGAGAATGAGTAATAGCCGATGAACCATTTTGAAAAAACCAAAACTCTAATAAATAAAGTGCTAACAAGGATCAGGGCTCTTTAATTAGTACGATGTTACTGAGCTACAATAATAGGTAAATATATTGGACAAGGCAACATCCCAACTAGCCCAAGTTTTCCGCGGAAAACCAAGTCTGTGGACTGCCTTCTGGCTAAGATATACAAGACTACAAGAAAAGAGTTGAAAACTTATTAGAGTTGATGATGTATGAAGCTAAAAATAATTCCTCCTTTTCGACGTCTTATCCCTTTAGTTCCCAAATTAATCTCCGACAATCTTCACAGGCCTAACTTTTACACCCTCAAATTCAATAGGTTCATATATGAGCCCCATCAAATGGGAAAAGGCAATTTGTCATGTACAATGCAACATGTGAGTGTTACATTAAGTGGTCATTTTTTTTTAACCATATGTCACAACTAATTATTATGTGCAACGATAATCATTTTATCACAATATATGTCAATATCTAAATGTTGTTTAAGTTAATTTGCTGCTACTATTTTCAAATGTTTGTTATCGTTGGTATCAGTGGTAGATCCTGAAATTTTTGTCAGTGGGGGCGAACATTTTTCTTAAACCGTAAAACATTTAGGAAATATAGTCATAGATTTGTTGTATATAAGCGAAGAATAAAACAAATCAAAATTTTAAACAAATATTCATAACAAAATATGAAAAAATAATTAATTTGATAAAATAATTCAAATAGAAAACATATTATAGATTGAATCACTTAAAAGGAATATAATCATAAATATTGTTAGATATAGACAAAAAATAAAACACACTAAAACTTTATAAAAGACAAAAAATAAAACATACTAAAACTTTATAAAAATATTAATAAAACTATATGAAACATAATTAATTTGATAAAATAAAAAATACATTATAAATTACACATCTCATTATTATATACATACAAGGGAAAACCATTGAAAAGCTCCAATTAGGCTACTTTAAAGAATCGAACCCTTGCCCTCTCCTTAATAAAGACGCAGACCAACCATCTCAGCCACCGAACTGATTGTTTACTAGTATCATTTTTTATATACGTATATCTAAATATGTACTATACATACATATATATATACAAGAGCTATATAGGGGTGGGGGTGGGGTGAGTGGGGGCAGCTGCCTCCATGCTGGATCCGCCTCTGATATTTGGTATTGAATGCATACAAAATTTCTTTCCCCCCGTCCTGTATAAATAAATAAAATACTGAATTCAGCAACATAATAAATATTCTCAATAAAATATGGTGGCCTCGAATAGGAGTTCTAGTGGAAACGTCAAGAAATCTTCAGACTGACACAAAAAGGTGTTCGGTCGGGACCGGAGAATTAGGCTCTCACTTACATGCGCCGGTCGGATTTTTTTTACCTCATGAAGACGCTCAGACATTGCACAGCCAGTCAAACCGTAGAGTGGCTCTTATCTCAAGCTATGCCGCCCATCAACACTGTTATTAGTGGGAATGTAGCGCAGCCCTTGCTAGTTCATGCCATCACACCTAAGGAGGAACCAACCATGAACCCAATTCAAGGTCTTGTGAAATCGAATTCAGATTTTTTTTGTGGCATTGAACTGGAGTATAGTCCAATGGAGATGGCTTGGATTGTGTTCCAATCTCCTGTGGTCAATCAACTTGTTTAATCAATTGATGGGAAGTCTATAAGCATTGGACAATTGCAATTTTTTTAAATTTTGATGTTATGTTTGGAATTTCCTTTAATAAATGTTATGTTGGAATATTGGTTTTCAATAAAAATTACATTTTTAGATAACATGAGTAAGAACTTAAATATATATTTTTTGTTTATGCTAGTTAACATTCGAAATAATTTACAAGTATGTATCTTTTCATTGCATTCTTAATTTACAGGAAAGTCCATATTTGCCACTTTGTGACCCTAATCAGTAAATGATCACAGAAAGCTAAACTAATCTAGGTTGTCCATAATTGACTGGTTTAAACCAAAAAGGTCAATGTGTAGTAGTAGTACTAGTGACTATTTGGTTAATATAAAATAACAATTTGATCAATTTATCAAACTTGTTTGTGTGTTATTGGGCATGTTTGGTAAATGACATATCCGTCAAAAGTTTTGTTGGTCTGCCACTTTGGCGTTTTGATCAAGGTCAAAACATCAAAGAAGATGTTTGGTTATTCAACGGTTTGGAGCAAACTGCTGGAAACTAAAACGTTACAATTTGTAGCATATCAGTTTGACATTTTGGGGAATGATTAATCTTTCCTCAAAACGTCCCTTAATAATAATAATAATAAATTATACCGTGTATATCAGAAGCCAATTCGCATGCCTGCCCATCAATGTGGGCAGACAAACTTATGGAGCCTTGAGGCTCCTATTATAGGAACTTCAAAGCTCCATTCCACTTTTTCTACCAAGGTGGTGTGCGGCTCCCCTTATTATCATCATCATCATCTTCATATGTGATTTTACATATTAACCACTAACCTAAACAGTTAATTTTATAATTTTTTTTACAAACTGTTGATACAATCCACTTGTCAAGCCCGTTAACGCAATCTACTATTTGCTAACCATTAACACAATCTGTTAACCACTAATAGTTGATTGTCAAACTAGGCTATTGTGTCTAGTACAATAGTACTAGTGACTATCTGGTTAATATAAAATCCATACATACTCAAAAAAAAATGTAAATAAAACTTTAAAATAAGATCATTTACAATTCTAAAACATCTAGAGTTTATGTTATTAGATTACAAAATTGTCTGAACGATATGATTGTATAGTAATATTATTGGTGTGCATGTTCAATGAATGTGTCTATGTTATCCTAACTACATTAACGTTTTCGCCATAAATTTTCATATCATAATATATATAGGTTTATTGTTACTCTAGTACCCCATATAAGAAAAAAAATCTTATATTTCTAGAATTATTACTTCATTTTGGACTTATAATATAAACCAAACCTACTATATAAAAAGAAAAATTGGGTTGACCATTAGTTTGTATAGTGCATATCCATTAATCTTAATAGACTTTCTATGGTCTTTAATAATTCTCCTAATGGCAAATTATACCGTGCACCACGGTGCACATAGCAATGTGCACCACGTACGTAAACGACGCCGTTTTGAGCATTGTAAATTAACTGTTCCTTTTTTTTGGAATCACGCTTCCCGTTTCGGTCGGTCTGTGTATTTATGTTAATATTTTATGTATTCTAGGTAATCGTTCTGTGTATTCCAGGCAATCATTTTGTGTATTCTAGGCAACCGTTCTGTGTATTCATGTTAGTAACACATGTTGCGATGTGTTTGTGCATTCGAATGTTTATGAGGATGAGTTCTGTGTATTTTGTGTCAATATTCTATGTATTCATGTTATTAACAAAGGTTGTGATGTGTTTGTGCATTCGAATGTTAGGAGGATGAGTTCTATGTATTTTGTGTCAATTTTCTGTGTATTCTGGGCAAAAATTCTGTGTATTCTAAGTAAACGTTCTGTGTATTCTAGAAAATGATTGTGTACTATAGATAATGAGTTTCCTGTAGTCATTTGTGTCCTCGTCTACTAACATCGAAACGACGTCATTTTGGACCAGGGTGTACATTGCTATGTGCACCGTAGCCCACGATATAACGATTGTCTCCTAATAAAGCCGAGAAAGTGAAAAAGAAAGAAACAAAAAAGTGCATGGTTTTACAGCCTACAAAAGCCCAAAAGCAAAAGATAGGGCCCACTAAGCAGCCCTGTAGGCCATAACAAAACAAAACCACAAAGATCCGAACCCGATGTTTCTGGCACCTACCCCTCACACCGCCCCGAACCTCGAATTCCCGCTTCGAAATAGCAACCACGATTGGACGTGCGCGTACACCAAATTTACAAATTTGTCCGACTAAGAAAGATGTTTTAGGGTATATTTGGTTTCCACGTGAAAACTAAAATTAGAATGAGAATTAAATATTTGTTATGTTATTGGATTTTAGTAAAAGGATTTTGCATATTTGATAATAGGGTCGAATTAGAATGATTAGCAATATTAATATTTAGTTATATATAATTCTATAATGAGAATAAATATTTTAAAAATACAAAAATAAAAATCAAAGTAATTTATCCTAATATAATGACATCCAAAACATTAATATGAACAAAAATAATTAAAATAGAAATTTAAAAGAACTAATTCGAACTTAAAAATCATATTACTAATAAGATAAAATGATACATGTTTTTAATTAAGAAATGAGGTCTTTAATAGAAAAGTAATCAAATCCCATAATTGTGTTTTAAAAAGTTACGAATTTTCTTGAGGCAAATATGGAAAACGCAGATATCGACACTATGCGGAAAGTGACAGTGATCATTTGGTCTATCTGGTGCGCAAGGAATGATCTGGTATGGAACAACGAACCCTTTATTGCAAATCAGATATGGCATCAAGCTGAAGGTTGGATTAGATCATGGCAAGAGGCTCAAGAAAAGAAAAAGGCTCTATTACCAACCGCAAAGAATGAACAGGGTCATCTCAGTTTTGGTCTGCGTTGTTTCGTTGATGCAGCCTTATTTGAAAACCATGGTTTGGCTGGTTATGGTGCTATTGTTCATAATAAAGAAAATCAATATGTAGGGGCCCGTGCGGGTACGAGAATTTGCTGCATGTATCCCTACTTAGCTGAACTTTGGGCAATCAAAGAGGCACTATCATGAATTAAAGGCTAAGGCTGGGGTTCGGTTACAATTTTTTTGGACTGCATGAATGCGTGTAATAACCTAAATAGCCATGTCGAAGACCGCTCCTATGCTGGTGTAATCACAAAGGAATGCAAGGCGATCATGGCTTCGCTCAATCATGTGTCCATAAAATTTGTAGCTAGAACTAGAAATACTCAGGCCTATGAGTTGGCCAAATCCACAATGTTGTATAGAGACTCTAGGTATTGGCTATTTGAGCCCCCAACTTGTACCTTTGAGTTCCCTATTACGTAATGAAAGATAGTGTTTTGAGTTAAAAAAAAATTATATTTGTGTCATAAATAATATAAATATATGACCATTATCTTATTGGTTTAGTAGTTTTCCTAGATTTTAGTATTTTACATGTTGTATGAACTTTTCAGTTACTAATGAGATTTCACCGAGCATTCTATTTTCTCACAACTTTCAGCCTTAATTTTCTTTCTCCTCCCCCTACTTATCTCGAATTGTACAACAAACTTTCACTGAAGATCAACCACACGAAGAAACATCATAACTCACAACACGTTATCAGTACGAGATTGCTCATTATCCTTGGTAAATGGTATTATCTATCATTTTTTATTAGAACTTTCGATTAAATGCTTGAACCGTTGAATATATATATATGTGTGTGTGTGTGTGTGTGTGTGTGTGTGTGTATGTGTGTGTGTGTGTGTGTGTGGAAGGGTTCAGGTACGGGAAGGGTTCCTGTGCGGTTGTGCGGTTGCACACCTTAAGAATTAGAATGACGCACTTTAAGCATACAAATCACGCACCTTAAGCACACAAACAAAGCACCTTAAAAACACAAACCACGTGCACCTAAAGCTTTAGGCTGACGCACCTTAAGTACACAAGCCACGCACCTTAAGAACACAAACCATGCACCTAAGGTTTTAAAATGGCGCACCATAAGTTTCAACAACTCACGCACCTTAAGCTTTAGGTTCACTCACCTTTAAGTTTAAATACTCACGCATTTTAAGCATACAAATCACACACCTTAAGAAGAAAATTATGCATCTAAAGCAACCGCACAATCGCACGGGAGACATCCACTGAACAAGAACTGAATTCTCTCTCTCTCTCTTTCTCTCTCTCTCTCTCTCTCTCTCTTTCTCTCTCTCTCTCTCTCTCTCTCTATATATATATATATATATATATATATATATATGTATTTGTTAGACGTTCGTTGTTTCTACATCCTACTTGTATAAATATTAAATATAATACTGCAATGCTTTAGTAATGGTTGTGATTACTATAAGCTACCTTCCACATGTTTTTCTATTGTTTATCTGCAACTCTTGAAATAACAATTTCATATGACTATGAAATATGAATAGCATGCTCATCTTTTCTTCTTCTACTTTTTGGTAGAACTAGTGCGCCACCTGTGCACGGGATGAATAATTATCAAATTATTTCAAAAAAATTAAAGATGAATAAGTAGTTACAATATTAAATTTGTAAAAATTATTCAAACTAAACATAGATTTATGTCATTTATTACAAACTCGTTAATCTATACTACATACATATTTTGCAAAATGACTAAATTCAAAAACAATAATTTACCAATTGTAGTTACAAATTGTTAAAAAATTCCTTGTATACAATATTTGTCATTAAGAAGAATACTTTTCATTCTCACTTGGAATAACTAATTTCAAATCCTTGGGGTTGCTAACTCTAGATAGAGCCACATATAATTGTCAATGTACAAAAACATGTTTCTTTAAAAATAAATCAACATTTGAAAGACTTTGACTTGAGTATTTGACTCTTATTTATCGTCATTGCATAAGACAACATTAGTGAGAATTGTCTCCTTTGGAACTTGAATGGCAACCGAGGATCTGATGATGTTAGTGACAACCCAAGAACCAAAACCTGTGTACCACACTATTTTCAGACAATATTTATGCCTCAACAAGATGATCTACCAACTCTAGCAACATGCAAGCCAATATCCTCCCTATAACCATCTTCATCCTAAGGTAACAAAATAGGATATTGTAGGGGTAGATACGCTGGATTCAACTCACTAATCCTCTTAAGCAATCCATATTTTGTCTTGACCAATATGTCTCGCTCATCCAAATGTGCATCCAAATCATGGATAATAAACAATGACTTACACTCTTGGCAAGTTATATGTTCTAGCATCCTTATTGCACTTCGCAATCAACTTCATCTTTACTTCTACCCTTGGATTTGCTTCTATTGCATCCCTAGCTGATAGCTCTATTTCTAAACACCTTTTTACCCCATATTTATCTATTTTTGTGAGCTAAGTGTCTATACCTGAGCGTGATTTATTACTCATTTGTGTGTTTTGTGTTTATAGGTGCAATTTGCCCACAACGAGTAGCACAAGGAGCATTTTGGAGCACATTGGATCGATTTTGGTAGCATAGGACCCCACTCAAGGAATGATAGGAGCAGCGGAGTGCGAAACAAAGCAAGGAACAAAGCAAGAGGCACCTACACAGCCACCCACATGGGCTGTGTAAGTTGCCGTTTACCTCCACTGGATTTTCTAAGCCTCGTCACCAACACGGGCACCTACACGGCTCGTGTAGGTAGCCATTTCAATCTGTACTGTTTTCTTTTTATGCGTTTTTACTGAAATTTTGTGAAGCTCCAAACCATAGCTAGCTTAGACTTATTCTCTATCATTCCTATAGCCAACATTAGCTTAGAATAACATAGATTTACACTTAGATACACATTGGAGGCTTTGTTTTGCGGATTTGGAGTGGATTCCACCAATCTCTTCATCTTCATTTAATAGAGAAGTCTTTACTTTTCCTCTTTCTTCTCATTTAACATTTATTGCTATGTTTATGATTTCCTTGCATATATTTGCTATGTTTATGCTTCCAATGAGTGAGTAGTTTTCTATTTGGGTTAGATTAGGGTGTTATTGCTCCTATTGATGCTATAAATGTAGTTATTGCATAAAGGGGATAAACAAACCCACCTAGGGTTCTTGAGTTTGATTTGGGTCTTTAATTTTTTTTTTTTGTAATAATTGATATGATGATTCATTTTTTTTACGTAGGGGTGAGTTGTCAAGATACTATGGATGTGTGTGTAAGAATAAAACGAAGAGTCTATGACTCCTCGAGTGTCGGTCTCGAAGGAGGGACGCGGAGGTGTGTCAAGTGCGATAACATTCATTCAATCGAGTCATGTGAGGCATTGAGTATAGGTGGTGAGTGTGGTGAATGGTGGTTGCGAGGTGTAAAGGATCATAAGGGAGGCAATTTGAATGAAATAAGATATAAGAAAACAAATATAAGCAAACAAATATAAGAAAATAAAGGATTGGATCGTGTTCATCTATGTTGCATCCTAGTGTGTCTCAGGCAAAGGATAAACAGAGCAATGATGTTGGCTATTCAAGAGTGTGTCTTCTTAGTCCTTTTCCACCTCTGTGTACTAGGGCTTCTTAGACTTAGGAGTGCCTTTTAGTAACCAAAGTCCTAAGAGACATTTTATCAAACACCTTAGCTATACACTTTTCTACTATTCCTAACATGAAGTCAATAGGATCTATGATTGCCACAAAGCTTCAATCTCAACTCTAATCAAACCATGATAGAGCCAAGAACTCAATCTCACAATAGATTGGCCAAATCCATACAAGATCTCATCAAAACAACAATCAATAGACAAGAATAGGAATTCCCACAACAAAGCAATTGAATCCAAAATAAGAAATAAGATCATCACACTAGCAACATAGCTTCACACAATCCAAACCCTAGATTAAACTAGCCACACATAATCAAGAATTCAAGAGCAATAGCTAATTCAATCTAAGAGCAAGATAAAAAAAATAGATAAGATTGTAATAGAGATCACCTAGTAAATGAAATTGTTTCTTCAATCCAAGCTTCAAGTCTTCATTTACAAGGGGAAATTGAAAGACTAAACTATCCTAAAAACTAAGAAATGAAGAAGAAATGGAGAAATGGAACTTGGAAAATCAGACATCCTTTGAAATTCTATCAAGTTGCCTTAAATAGTCTCCGAAATTTCGCCCTAGAAACATTTCCGTAGTGTTGCGTCCACGCCACCTACACGCGTGTAGGCATCAATCTGGGTCCTTCGGGGCTCCTGACTTGCTCGGTTTGCTCGTTTAGCTTGTTCCTTGTTCCTAATAGCTCCTGGGACCTCTAAAATGTCTCAATTTATACCAAAGGTAGCTTTGTGTGTGGTTAATGAATTTAAAGCACAAAATCTCACAAGATTATCACTTAAGGATGCTAAAAATGCTATAAAACACCCTTATTCATGCTCAAATATTAGGTGTCTTGGGAGCTTATCATGATACGTAGCAATTGTTACTTGTGTTTGGAAAGTCATTCGACTTAATGGAAATCGGATAGAATACTTGAGCCTTCCCAATTTCAAACCCATTTTTCTTCTATGAAAATAAGGGTAGATTGGGGCTTAAATATGCTTTTTTTCTTCAAGAACTTGGGTTGATACACCACGAAAGTGGGGCAATCTTTGCTCTAATCCTTGTTATGGCTAGGAATTATATGTGCTCTGCCTCAAGACTAGGTAAATTGTTCTCCCCCAACCTTAAGTTGTTAAAGCATCAATAGAGCAATACCCCTAATTTAACCCATCTTTTCCCATTGAAGTTTCTAGATTTAAACTTGTATTCCCTAGCATCCAAAAACCCCAAAAATATATTAGGTGCTAAATTCCCTAAGCTAATGATTTGCTTGGATCCTTATGGGTTCCAATACCTTAGTGACTAGAATTTAGGTAACCACTCAAGTACGCGCTATAGTCCCAATCCCTCGTGGAGCGACATTACACCCACATTTTCACCATCACCCCTTTCCTACACCACTCGCCATTCTAAATTACTTAACCAAAACATTATGTTCATCTAATGAAGATTGGATATCAACAACAATATCTTCTTGTAATTCTTGTACATTACTTTCTTTCTTACAAAATTATTTAGTAAATAACTATTATAAAAAATGTTGCAATTAGAATTAAAAATTTGAATAAATGCTTAAAAAATTAAGTTAAAATAGTATACGAAGTTACGAACCTGACAACACACATTTTATTTCTATGTTCATTATCCGAATCATGAATTTAAAGTTGTGTAGTGCATACTTAGCCTTGTTCCCATCCATAGGTAATAAACTACCCATCAAATGAAAATTCTAGCAATTCAAATGGAAAATTGGTGGCAAACTACCAACATTGATATCTTTATCAATTCATCCCTCCATTGACGTAAAAGTAAACATATTGTTGTATGATTGAATATGTTGTAGAAAATACTTACTTTAGGATATTTTGGGCCTTTTCAAGATTGACTTCTATCCCCCTGTGGGTCACCATGAAGCCCAAGAATTTCCCTCTAGTTACTGCGGAAGCGCATTTCTTCGGATTTAGGCACAGGTTGTGCTGTTCCATAGCTTCGAAGCATCGCGTTAGGTACTCTGGGTGGGTTTCGACATTCATACTTTTGACAAGAATATCATCCACATATGCTTCCATTATGTTCCCCAGCAAGTCTTTGAAGACTTCCACAACCATTCTGGTGAAAGTGGATCTTGAGTTCTTTAACCTGAAGGCCATTACTCAGTAGCAATATACCCCATTCGTGGTTACAAATGCTATTTTTTCATCGTCTTCCTCAGCCATGAAAATTTGATGATATCTCTTAAAAGCATCCATGAAACATAAGAGCTCACACCCGGTTGTCTCATCTATCAACTGATTAGTACGTGGTAACGGGAATGGGTCTTGAGGGCAATCTTTGTTTAAGTCTGTATAGTCCACGCACATTCACCAAGTCAGGGGTTTTAGGGCCAGAACCACATTAGCCAGCCACTCGGGGTACATGGTTTCTCGTATGTGGCCGATAGATGGCAACATTTCTACCTTCTTCTTTACGAACACCCTTCGCTCAGCGGACAAATGTTGACATTTTTGCTTAACGGGCCTATGTGTGGGATCTACCGCCAGCCGGTGCGTAATTACTGATCGGCTTACTCGCGGCATGTCCTCTGGTCCCCATGTGAATACCTGTAGGACTTGAATAATTATTTCGCGCAAACCATCTGTGAGGCATTTTCTTATCTTCACCCTTCGATTTGTACAGGATGGATCTAGTGTTATTTCTTTGAACTCTACGGCTGGCTCTAGGCCTTTTGATAAGTGTTTGTTCGTCTATATTTTTCCACTTTTTACTAAGTAATTTTTCTTATTGATCATTCCAAATTTAATGAGATTATGACTAAATTGTGTTATTTTGCAAGGAGTTTGGATTTGGAAGTAAAGATGAATATTTTCATGCATTTTGGATGGAACTAGAGTCAAAAGGACATTTTGGATGCATTTGGAGTCCATGGGAATCAAGGAGAAGCTAAGAAGATGGATACAATACTTCTAAGGGATCCTAAGAGTGGTATTTTCAATGGTTTTGATCATATGGACAAACCAAGGTAAAAGTTGAACAAGTGCCAAAAAGCTGAAATTCTCGCATAGATCGGTCACTGTTCGGTATTTGGACGATATCTCAGCCTAGAAATATCCAAATTGAGTTATTCTTATGCCATTGGAAATAGTACTCAAAGGGCTACAACTATTATGCAGACATTAAAGCTTAAAAAGAAATCCAAACGGGTCAAAATCGTTTAAAGTTACAGATTTTGTCAAAATCTGTCACTGTTCGATATTTTGACCATATCTCAGCCTAGGAGTGTCCAAATGAGGTGATTATTGCGCCATTGGAAAGACAATTTAAATGGATACAACTTTATTGAAAACTATAAAGGCCACTGAAATGGTTTTGGGGTTGTAAAATAGCCTAGAAGTCAAAATAGTTGCACAGAATTTTGCTTACACGGTGAGAAATGTAATTTCTAGAGAGTTGGCACTTGGCCACTTACATGGCCCGTGTAGGTGGTCGTGTGACTCTTGCTTTGTTTGTATTTAAGCTCATTTTGAGCATTTTGAACTCGGTTTGGACCTATGGTTGAACCCTAGACACTTCCCTTCACTTCCTTTCATATTTTTAGGTTATATTAGACTTAGATTTATGTTATTTAACACTTTTGAAGCCTGTAATCTTGGATTTGAAGCTTGGATTTCAAGATTCTACCACCCATTTCAATTGAGAAACTTTCTTTCCCTTATTTCTTTTCTTTTGTAAAATTTATGTTTATTATTTGTGTTTTTGTTTTCTTTATGCTATTTAATCATGAGTAGTTAGTTTATGGGCTAGAGTTAGGGTTGTATTATCCATATTGATGCTTAATTTGTGATTATTGCGAAAAAGGGGAAGAACACTAACTTAGGGTTCTTGCGTTTATGAAGGATTTGTGTTTGTGTCTTGCTAATGTTTGATGTACACATTCATTGGCATGTATTTGGAGGATTCTTGGTCTCAATGAGATTTAGGGTCAAGATACCCAGCCACCCCTTGCATAAACCCTCGTTGATACATTATATCAATAACTTGTGCAATATAGAGAGCAAAGATGATATTCCCACTGTCCTTTATGAGGACAATACGACATATGTTGCACAGACGAGTAATGAATACATTAAGAGAAACCTTACAAAGCACATTGTACCGAAGTCCTTTTATCCGCATGAACTCTAGAAGAGTGGTAAAATTATTGTTCAGAAGGTTTGCTTAAGTAACAATCTAGCTGATTTGTTCACCAAGTCCCTGTCTATATCAACCTTTGAAAAATATGTTCACAAAATTGGGATGCGTTTTTTGTCCCGAGGGGATGGGGTACAAGTCTAGATGGGGGGGGTGAATAGACTTGTATAAGATTTTTATAAATCTTTATCGACCTCTCGTGGATAGTGGACTTAGGATGTTCAGGTCCAATTTCTCACAAGTTGAAGATAGAGTTTTGGACGCAGCAGGAATGTTATCCCCTTTTATGTTAGCACAGGGTTTGATCTTTCGAGAGGTTGAATAATGATGCTATGCAATGCGAGAGGTTAAATACGTTAGCGAGAAATAAAAGCAGTATGTAAATGTGAGAGAGATTTTTAAGTGGTTCGGCCAACACTGCCTACTTCCACTCTTTTTCTAGAAACTCCATATAAAGATTGGACTTACTTCCCTTCAGTACAATGATGAGCATTTGAGCTTTGATCACCAAGCCAGCCTCAAGCCTCAGGTTTTTCGCTCGCTTCCTATTACTCTGCCTCTCCCAGGTTTTTCACTAGACAGCCTCCAGCTACTCCGCCTCTTCTTACTTTCTCCAAAGTAAGGTGGTTGTTTACGGTTGATCTTCAATCTCCAATCTTATCAATGGCTTTCCGTTGAATGTATTCTTGCAAGAATAGCCTTGATCACTGTCTTGATATGTATGGTGTTAAGCTTTAGAACTCTCTCAAACAGTAAGTGTGTTTTCTCACACTTGTGAATATCTGGAAGATATTCTCAATTTAGCACTTTACTTCTCGATCGCACTTGTGTAAGCTAGATAGATCTCTTTATGTTCAAATCTATTTATCTAAAATCCGTAACCCCTTTTTTTTTGTCTTCAATCTTCAAGAGCCTCTTATAGAGAGTTGAGGAATAATTCCGTTGGAGGGAGAATTATTCTGTTTGAAATCTTGATCCCATGCCGATTATAAGACTTGCATATGTTCAGCATGTTTTCATGGAGTGGTGGCTTGGTAACTTGAGCCACTATGTCTTTTAGTGGATATTCTATATTCCACTTTCTTGGATATATTATCTTCTTTCTTCTTTTGGTTATCCTTTTTATATTTCCAACCATGCCTTGTTTAAGGCAAAAGACCATGCCATGTCCGGTGCACACTTTTGACCGTTTGTGGTGGAATCTGACGTGGACTTTCACTTGAGACACTTGGAGCCATTAATTCTTTCTCCCATGTTCTGATGTTCTTCTCCATCATTGGTGTCTCCCAAAATTTTAAACTCCATAATATTCTTCTTCTCCAAACTTGAATTAATTTATCAAGTTGTATATGCACAGACCATTCGACTTCTCGATCAGTTCTGATCTCTCGAGCGCCAGTCGATGTCTCGTGCGCTAGACTGGTGTCTCGAGACTTAGTTGATGTCTCGCAGACCCTTATTCTTCCTACGATCTTGCTTGATGTCTCGAGTTGTCTTCTGATTGATTTACAAGTAAACTTACAACACGAAACTTCTAATTATTCAATTAAGTTTACTTTGAGCCTAAATATTTCCGGATTTAATTCATTTGACCGGTTGTATTCGAGCTCTTAGTTTACTTAGCGAACTTACAACATTTAGCCTATACTTCGAGACTTAGGGGTTTTTCTAAAAACATTTGGTATCATCAAAACTATTATAAACGGCTTGTTCCTAACAATTTCCACCTTTTTGGTGATGCCAATACTTATACTTACATTTATGGTTGAATTTTGAAAAACATTTTTAACTTGATTTTATTTTCAGCGCATAAGGCAAGTTTGGCAAGTATGCTTCTAATGTGCTAAGAATATGAAAACTCACGCAACACCCCACTAACAATATAATCATATAAAATAGTAGGAGTGTTTGACAATAGAGTTTATACTTAGCAAAACATGATAAATACATGAACAACAGTTTATACAGCAACGAAAGATAAGTAGTATGGTGAGAGTGGATCACGAGAGCTTACTTCTTGTTTGCTTCCCTTTTCTTGTTGATGGATTCTCGTGTCTTTGGGGGATCCTTTTCATCTACAAGACTGATGTTGTCTTCAGTAACATCCAGGTGCCTATAAGTCCTGAATGCTTCTCCAATGAACTCTCCTTCGATCACCCCATCTCTCCACCAGTTGATGCATTCCTGTGAGATGAGATGCCAGTTGCAGCTGCTAGATCATACAGCATTTAGCCCAATTTTTTTATCGTTGTCACTCTTGGACCAAATTTGAAATTGGTCATTTTCTGATCAATCTTTCTCTCCTCTTCAGTTTGATGTTCTATCCTTATTCTTTTTTCTTTCTCTGTCTTCCTCTTACAATCATCAGTCGTCCATTCTTCCATTGTCTTAGGGATATATTGGGGTGTGGTGGTTGTTTGCTCAGTAGCAGCGTTGACCATCATTATCTTGACTAGTTGAGATGTTATTACTTCAGCCATCTCATCATGGAGGGCTGATAAGTACGCAAGCATGCGTGTTTTCCAGTCGTTGAACCTGCTAAGATCAAACAAGAGATGACTGGATAACATGTTGTCCATATTTAAAATTATCTCGTGCTTTAAAAATGGTTTTGAAAGATTCAAAGAAAGATCTCTAGGCAATATAAACAAAGGTTTATATCGATCAAAGAACTTACTTTGATACCAATTGTTGGTCCAGAGGGGATTGGGTACAAGTCTAGAGGGGGGGGGTGAATAGAATTGTATAAGATTTTTACAAATCTTTATCGACCTCTCATGGATAGTGGACTTAGGAATTTTAGGTCCAACTTCTGACAAGTTGAAGATAGAGTTTTGGACACAGCGGAAATGCTATCCCCTTTTATGTTAGCACGAGGTTTGATCTTTCGAGAGGTTGATTAATGATGCTATGCAATGCGAGAGGTTAAATACGTTAGCGAGAAATAAAAGTAGTATGTAAATGCGAGAGAGATTTTTAAGTGGTTCGGCCAACACTGCTTATTTCCACTTTTCTTTTAAAAACTCCCTAGAAAGATTACACTAACTTCCCTTTAGTACAATGACGAGCACTTGAGCTTTGATCACCAAGCCAGCCTCAATCCTCAGGTTTTTAGCTCCCTTCCTATTACTCCGCCTCTCTCGGGTTTTTCACAAGACAGCCTCCAGCTACTCCGCCTCTTCTTACTTTCTCCAAAGTAAGGTGGTTGTTTGATAACGGTTGATCTTCAATCTCTAATCTAATCAGTGGCTTGCCATTGAATGTATTCTTGCAAAAATAACCTTGATCACCGTCTTGATATATATGGCGTTAAGCTTTAGAACTCTCTCAAACAGTAAGGGTCCGTTTGGAAAGCAGGAAAATGACTTCTGGAAAATGCTTTCCGGAAAATGAGTCATTTTCCAGAAAACAATTTCATTTCCAGTGTTTGGATGTATTATGGAAAACTGTCTTTGTGTGTTTGGTTCATTTTCTAGAAAATGGATAGAATTGTATAATTACACATTCTAATTGTTTTATTTAAAATATAAAAAATTATAATAGTTATTGAAATAATGGTATTTAATAAAAAGAGTATAATTTATTAAAAAAATAAAAAATTAAAAAAAATGTAGCAAAGGTTTTCGGCGGTTTCCCCACCTCCTTGGTCCATGGTCATGGGTGATATGACTTGGTTTTGGTCGAATACATGCGAAACAGCTATTTTGGCGATTCCGTAAAATGACTTACGGAAAAAAATTCCGTAAGTCATTTTCCGGAAAAATGAACTGATTTTCCTTGGTCAACGGAAAACATTGTCCGTTGACCACATTTTCCGGACATTGCCAAACACAGAAAACTCGGAAAATATTTTCCGAGTTTTCTGTGTTTGGCAATGTCCGGAAAATGTGGTCAACGGACAATGTTTTCCGTTGACCAAGGAAAATCACTTCATTTTTCCGGAAAATGACTTACGAAATTTTTTTCCGTAAGTCATTTTCCGGAAAAATGAACTGATTTTCCTTGGGCAACGGAAAACATTTTCCGTTGACCACATTTTCCGGACATTGCCAAACACAGAAAACTCGGAAAATATTTTCCGAGTTTTCTGTGTTTGGCAATGTCCGGAAAATGTGGTCAACGGACAATGTTTTCCGTTGACCAAGGAAAATCACTTCATTTTTCCGGAAAATGACTTACGAAATTTTTTTCCGTAAGTCATTTTCCGGAAAAATGAACTGATTTTCCTTGGGCAACGGAAAACATTTTCCGTTGACCACATTTTCCGGACATTGCCAAACACAGAAAACTCGGAAAATATTTTCCGAGTTTTCTGTGTTTGGCAATGTCCGGAAAATGTGGTCAACGGACAATGTTTTCCGTTGACCAAGGAAAATCACTTCATTTTTCCGGAAAATGACTTACGAAATTTTTTTCCGTAAGTCATTTTCCGGAAAAATGAACTGATTTTCCTTGGGCAACGGAAAACATTTTCCGTTGACCACATTTTCCGGACATTGCCAAACACAGAAAACTCGGAAAATATTTTCCGAGTTTTCTGTGTTTGGCAATGTCCGGAAAATGTGGTCAACGGACAATGTTTTCCGTTGACCAAGGAAAATCACTTCATTTTTCCGGAAAATGACTTACGAAATTTTTTTCCGTAAGTCATTTTCCGGAAAAATGAACTGATTTTCCTTGGGCAACGGAAAACATTTTCCGTTGACCACATTTTCCGGACATTGCCAAACACAGAAAACTCGGAAAATATTTTCCGAAAGTCATTTACGGGTTACCAAACACACCCTAAGTGTGTTTTCTCGCACTTGTGAATATCTGGAAGATATTCTCAGTTTAGCACTTTACTTCTCGATTGCACTTGTGTAAGCTAGATAGATCTCTTTATATTCAAATCTATTTCTCTAAAATTCGTAACCCCCTTTTATTGTCTTCAATCTTCAAGAGCATCTTATAGAGAGTTGAGGAATAATTCCGTTGGAGGGAGAATTATTCCGTTTGAAATCTTGATCCCATGCCGATTATGGGACTTGCATATGTTCAGCATGTTTTCATGGAGTGGTGGCTTGGTAACTTGAGCCACTTTGTCTTTTAGTGGATATTCTATATTCCACTTTCTTGGATATATTATCTTCTTTCTTCTTTTGGTTATCCTTTTTATATTTCCCGCCATGCCTTGTTTAAGGCAAAAGACCATGCCTTGTCTGGTGCACACTTTTGACCATTTGTGGTGGAATTTGACGTGGACTTTCACTTGAGACACTTGGAGCCGTTAATTCCTTCTTCCATGTTCTGATGTTCTTCTCCATTGATAAGTGCAAAAGATACCACTTTTATAAGGTTATTTGTGGATCGTTTAGTATACAAGTTAAGGCTTTTATGAATGGTTTAGTCTTAAATTGCCTTAAAATGCTTTATATTGTTTTAGTACCCCGTTCTATGCTTTGTTAATTGTTTTGTAGGTAAAAAGAAGTGCAAAAAGGTGGAAAATGGCAATATTTCGGAGAATGATTTACAAACCGAAGTTGGAAGGCAAAATAGGCCTTGGACGTGCCTTGGACGCGTAGTGGACGCGCGTCCAGCGTGCGTCCAGCCCGCGTCCAACGTCCCAAAACAGCAGAAACAGAGCAGAATTAAAGAGCTCTCTAATGGACGCCCGCGTCCATCAGAGGCCGAACCAAAGTTCAGAGAGTGTGAAATCGGACGCCGGGGCGGACGCCCGCGTCCACCCCGCGTCCAAACGCAAGCCGAAGCAGCAGGCACGCTGGACGCGTAGTGGACGCGCGTCCAGCCGTGCGTCCATCGCGAAGTTGGGTGGTTTTTGCAAGTTTAAAAGGAGAATTGAGCTAATTTTCAGAGGACTTAGACTTAGATCCCTCATTCCACACCTTAGAATATTTCTCTCTCTAGGATTAGCCTAGAGAGATCTCTCCCAATTCACTCTACATTGCAATTCTTAGGTTTAGATTAGAATTAGAGAGGAATTCCATTGTTGCAAGATTGTGATCAACATTCAAGTTCAAATTCAAGTTCAAGTTAAAAGTTCAATTTCTAGCTAAGTCTTCATTTTAACTTCTTGTCATTACTTTTGCCTTTTGCTATTTCAATTCCAAGTATGATTAGATAGATCTTTGTGGATTTGGATTGAGCAATGTTGTATGGATATTCTTGAGCTTTGAATTGATCAATTAGGTTTTGCAATTGCTTGATTATGAGTTTGATTGTGTGAGTGGTGATCCACTTTGACTCTTGTGTAGAGGTGATCAACCTANAATGACTTACGGAAAAAAATTCCGTAAGTCATTTTCCGGAAAAATGAACTGATTTTCCTTGGTCAACGGAAAACATTTTCCGTTGACCACATTTTCCGGACATTGCCAAACACAGAAAACTCGGAAAATATTTTCCGAAAGTCATTTACGGGTTACCAAACACACCCTAAGTGTGTTTTCTCGCACTTGTGAATATCTGGAAGATATTCTCAGTTTAGCACTTTACTTCTCGATTGCACTTGTGTAAGCTAGATAGATCTCTTTATATTCAAATCTATTTCTCTAAAATTCGTAACCCCCTTTTATTGTCTTCAATCTTCAAGAGCATCTTATAGAGAGTTGAGGAATAATTCCGTTGGAGGGAGAATTATTCCGTTTGAAATCTTGATCCCATGCCGATTATGGGACTTGCATATGTTCAGCATGTTTTCATGGAGTGGTGGCTTGGTAACTTGAGCCACTTTGTCTTTTAGTGGATATTCTATATTCCACTTTCTTGGATATATTATCTTCTTTCTTCTTTTGGTTATCCTTTTTATATTTCCCGCCATGCCTTGTTTAAGGCAAAAGACCATGCCTTGTCTGGTGCACACTTTTGACCATTTGTGGTGGAATTTGACGTGGACTTTCACTTGAGACACTTGGAGCCGTTAATTCCTTCTTCCATGTTCTGATGTTCTTCTCCATTGATAAGTGCAAAAGATACCACTTTTATAAGGTTATTTGTGGATCGTTTAGTATACAAGTTAAGGCTTTTATGAATGGTTTAGTCTTAAATTGCCTTAAAATGCTTTATATTGTTTTAGTACCCCGTTCTATGCTTTGTTAATTGTTTTGTAGGTAAAAAGAAGTGCAAAAAGGTGGAAAATGGCAATATTTCGGAGAATGATTTACAAACCGAAGTTGGAAGGCAAAATAGGCCTTGGACGTGCCTTGGACGCGTAGTGGACGCGCGTCCAGCGTGCGTCCAGCCCGCGTCCAACGTCCCAAAACAGCAGAAACAGAGCAGAATTAAAGAGCTCTCTAATGGACGCCCGCGTCCATCAGAGGCCGAACCAAAGTTCAGAGAGTGTGAAATCGGACGCCGGGGCGGACGCCCGCGTCCACCCCGCGTCCAAACGCAAGCCGAAGCAGCAGGCACGCTGGACGCGTAGTGGACGCGCGTCCAGCCGTGCGTCCATCGCGAAGTTGGGTGGTTTTTGCAAGTTTAAAAGGAGAATTGAGCTAATTTTCAGAGGACTTAGACTTAGATCCCTCATTCCACACCTTAGAATATTTCTCTCTCTAGGATTAGCCTAGAGAGATCTCTCCCAATTCACTCTACATTGCAATTCTTAGGTTTAGATTAGAATTAGAGAGGAATTCCATTGTTGCAAGATTGTGATCAACATTCAAGTTCAAATTCAAGTTCAAGTTAAAAGTTCAATTTCTAGCTAAGTCTTCATTTTAACTTCTTGTCATTACTTTTGCCTTTTGCTATTTCAATTCCAAGTATGATTAGATAGATCTTTGTGGATTTGGATTGAGCAATGTTGTATGGATATTCTTGAGCTTTGAATTGATCAATTAGGTTTTGCAATTGCTTGATTATGAGTTTGATTGTGTGAGTGGTGATCCACTTTGACTCTTGTGTAGAGGTGATCAACCTATATGAGAGGTGTTTGGAGAAGGAGTCTCATCTACGAGAGTAGAGTTACTCCTTAGCCTAGCCTAGCACATTTCCCTCTCACCTTTGAGAAAAGGGAGAGTGGAAGACAAGAGGCACATAACGTGTTTGACAAAATGCCTCTTCTAGCCTAGTGATCATGAGGATGACATTACGGTCTAAGAAGTGAGTCCATTGACCACGAGAGTGGCGGTGGTGTGAGTGACCTTGTCTCATTTTCATTATCTAAGTGTTGCTAGCTTAATACCTTAGGAAATCAATGATACCTATATGAGTAGCAAGATCCAAATCCTCTTTTCCAATTGATTGTTTCCAACGTTTTGTTCCTTATTTTCATGATGTTTCATGCACATTTCTTACTATGTTTGGATTAGCTTTCGAACACTAAACACTCTTGTGCTTAATCCCCTTACCGCTCAAATTCCCTCCTTGCCGTCCTTAGAGAACGATACTCGGGAACTTCTTCCCGTTTTAACACTTACTTCTTTCCATCCACCGCGAAAACTACTTCATCATCCATCATTAGTGTCTCCCAATATTTTAAACTCCATGATATTCTTCTTCTCCAAACTTGAATTAATTTATCAAGTTGTATATGCACAGACCATTCGACCTCTCAATCAGTTCTGATCTCTCAAGCGCCAATCGATGTCTCATGCGCTAGACTGATGTCTCGAGACTTAGTTGATGTCTCGCAGACCCTTATTCTTCCTGCGATCTTGCTTGATGTCTCGAGTTGTCTTCTGATCGATTTACAAGTAAACTTACAGCACGAAACTTCTAATTGTTCACTTAAGTTTACTTTGAGCCTAAATATTTCCAGATTTAATTCATTTGACCAGTTGTATTCGAGCTCTTAGTTTACTTAGCGAACTTACAACATTAAGCCTATACTTCGAGACTTAGGGGTTTTTCTAAAAACATTTGGTATTATCAAAACTATTACAAACAGCTTGTTCTTAACATGCGTAGGCTTGGAAGACTATTGTCTTCAGGGGGGGGCAACAAGCTCTAGGTGTTCTTGATTAATTGGTCCGAAAGGCCCTCATAATCTTAAAGTTTAAGCCTTGAAGGCATTTGGTTGTACTCTTTTTCCTTAGTTAAGTTTTTCCCACTAGGTTTTCTTAGTCTAAGATTTCTAATGAGGCAACTAGTGTAACACATGGTTATACACATATCCATCATGTACTCTTTTCCTTAACCAAGTTTTTCTAGCAAGGTTTTTTAACGATGCATGATTATGGTTAATGATTTTTGCATGATTATGGTTAATGTTGTAAAAGTCGTGCCTAGGTGTTAGGCGCTGCCTGATTGTGGCGTTTTCTCATTTAGGTGCCACTTAGTCAATCGACCGACTCGGCGTCGAATTGACCAAGCCGATCGAGTTAACTTGATTGACTCAACCGAGTTATTATTATTATTATTTTTTTTTAATTCCTAGAGCGTGTGTGTGGTGTGTATATATAAATAATATATGATATATAATATATAATATATATTATACAATACCATGCACAATCCTTTCTTTATTTTATTATTTTTTTATTTTGGTCTTTCGCCTAGGCAGCCTAAGACCTAGGTGGGCCTCTGGCACGCGATTAGCGCCTAGCATATTTTGCAACCTTGATTATGGTAAGATAATATCCAATGGAGAGTGTTATAAATAATTTAAATAGATGGCCATTATCTTGGGTGTGTTTGGTTCATGGGTGATGGCACCATAGAACCCCAGGGCCTATTTTATTCGAAAAGTATTGGCCTAATGGGGGTTTATTTTTATTGCTAAGGATGAAGGAAACATGGTGAACAAAATGAGGAAATAAAATGGTAAGCTAAGAAGGTGCAACTAGGAGGATTCGAATCTATGCTTTATGGGATAACAATACATGGCGCTACAACCACCTCGGACGGATTGCTCAGGTAATTAGCAATGCAGTTGACAATAACTAGAATGTGGCCTGCTACATGACGTGAGTGGAGATATTTGGCGAGAGAGCTCAACACCTTGTGGAATACGCGTACGATGAAAGAGGGTAGAGAGTTGTGATCTGCACACCTATCCGCGACGTGTAGCCTTAGAAGGAGTATAAAGGGGGAGGGGGGTTCTCCTTTCCAAGGCATCATCATAAGCTCTTCCACTCTCTTAACTTATCCCTCAGTCAATTGTGTAGTACGTAAGTTGTCTTTGTAATCCGCTAGTTAGCAGTGGTTGTACACCCCTTGTGGTTGTGCCTGGTAGTTCGGCTCTTTGGGCCGAATTTATTCTCTTTTTGTTTATTTAGTACATTTTCAACCCATTTGTAATACTATAAGGATCTTGGGCCTTTTCAATCCAATATGCTTCTGTACCAATTACCTTATATCAACTTGATTTATGGAGCACCCGGTCCATTAATAACCATCATTGAGGTTAGACAAAGAAATGAAAATGAAGTCATAGACATTGTTTGGTTGACAACTTTTTACAACATAGGTATAAGATGTGATTACTCCTATAATTACAAAACTCATTATCTAATTTAAATCAAGTATCATTCCATTAATTCAGCTTTATTTCTCCTCATTTCATCGCCTCCTCATTTCGTCGCATCCTCATTTCGTCGCATCCTCACTCTCTACTTACTTCATCGATTTCCTCACTGCATTACTTACTCACTTCCTCGTCACTCTTAAGATCAAAACCCGTTCAAATTACTAAGTATTTGATTTTCATTCTGATTCCGATTCTAATTTCCGAAGCAAATACACCCTTAGTGGTTTAGTGATTTTCCTAGATTTTAAGATTTTACATGTATGAAATTTTCATACGCGATAAATGAGATTTCCTCAAACATTTTATTTTCTCTCAATTTTCAGTTTTAATTTTCTTTTTCATTTCTCTGTTTATCTTGGATTGTGCAACAAAACTTTTACCGAAGACTAACCACACGAAGAAACATCATAACTCACAACAATTTGTTGAATTTTGATCAGAATAAATAAAAAGTGTGAAGTCAAGTGATTTAGATTGCATATTTGACTGAAATGTACATTAATTAGGTCATTTGAATATACGGAATTTGTTAATTTAGTGTATGGGCCAATTATATTATTTAACACAATATACTTGATTCTATTATTTTGAGCCATTGTTATGAAATGGCTAAAAATGATTTAATTCATTATGTTTATTGGTTTTATTAATTTAATCATATTAAGTGAATTATTTTGCGTCAAACTAAAGTCTTGTTATACACTTGGTATGGATGAAACCAAAGGGGTCTGTTGCTATGAGGTGTTCACTTATATTGGTGAAGATTTCATTCATTAAATAAAAATTGTTGGATTTAGAATTTTATATATGTATATTTAAATATTGAATCTTGTCTTTAAAAAAAAAAAGAAAAAAAAAAGGAGTTTAGGTGCAATGAGGCTTAGGAATTGAATTCATAACTTTAATCAAATTTCTCATGTTTACATGGTGTGTGTATTGAGTAAATCTCACGTGACTTTAACTGACATAGGAGCACAATAAGGTAACTAGATACGTTATATATTTATCTATAGCTGACTAGCTCAAATCAATAAGACTAATGGGCAGCTTTCGCTAGGAGTTTGAACTTAGAATCTTGTGGTTATCAAACTAACGACATGATGAATTTTGTTGGGTTGCTCCACATGTATTTTTTTTTATTTTTGTTTAGGAATCCACATGTATTTTAATCATTAGCTTTTTTATACTAATTTTAATTATTAGATTGTACATACATCACAATATAGTCATTTTTTGACACAATTAAAAGATCCAAAGAGAACAAGCCACTATTTTCTAACTCTAGATGCCAGTGTGCTCAAGGCATCTAAACATGTCTCTATTAATGTGTAAGATTCAAAGAGAACAACTACTAATTAGTCAATTTGTGTAAGCTTTTAAAACTCTTCATGTATGTTGCGTACATTTTTGAAATGATGTACTTGTTGTCGTGGATGAAAATGAATTATACATCGATGATAAACTTCAAATTAAACCTAGATATTATTGTTAAGAAAAATATTTGATGCAATGTAACTATATAAGGGCCATACATTGACAATCGTTATACCCTGCACCACGGTGCACATATCAATGTGCACCACGTACGTAAAACGACGTCGTTTCGGTGTTAGTGGATGCGGACCCGAATGACTCAAGGGAATTCATTATCTATAATACACATAATCATTATATAGAATACACAGAACGTTTGCCTAGAATACACATAATGTTTGCCCAGAATACACAGAATATTGACACAAAATACACAGAACTCATCCTCCTAACATTCGAATGCACAAACACATCACAACCTATGTTAATAACATGAATACACAGAATTTTGACACAAAATACACAGAACTCATCCTCCTAAACATTCGAATGCACAAACACATCACAACATGTGTTAATAACATGAATACACATAACGATTGCCTAGAATACACAGAACGGTTGCCTTGAATACACAGAATGATTGCCTGGAATACACAGAATATTAACATAAATACAGAGACCGGCTGAAACGGGAAACATGATTTCCAAATAAACGAACGATTAGTTTATAATGCTCAAAACGATGTCGTTTAGGTACGTGGTGCACATTTCTATGCGCACGGTATAATTTGCCATACATTGAAGTGAAGAAAAATGCATTACATGTCCAATATTGATCCACCAAGCTCTTTTTTACATAAATTAATAATTTCTTGATTAGTATAATTTTAATTATTTTATTTAATTTCATTAAGACTAATTATTTAACTAAATCTTGACTTCTTTCATCTAAATCTCATAGATCAAACCAGACTTCTTCTCTCAATCATCATTTTATGGATCATAGTCCACCCAATTGTGTGAATCAAAAATAAAACGTACATTATTTATGTATATTAAAGTACATTATTTTGTATACTATTAAATAATGTATATTCAGTACACAAGTAATGTTTTAATATGTTAACAATGTACTTTGTATTCATGAAAATTATATTATTATATACAATGTATATTTATTATTATATACAATGTAATATTAAAATGTACATTTTTTATAGTTCATACAACAGTGTATGGATATGGTTTAGAATCAATTAATAATTAAATAACATTTAATGGATAATAGAGACATAACAGGCGCAATCGTAGTGCTTGGTCAACGAACTTGTTTGTCATTTAGGATGGACGATAAAGAGTGGGCCTCCTACGATTGTCAGAGTGTCATCGTCAACACTAGTTGCAATCTTAAAAAAAAAAAAAAAAAAAAAAAAAAAAAAAAAAAAAAAAAAAAAAAAAAAAAAAAAAAAAAAAAAAAAAAAAAAAAAAAAAAAAAAAAAAAAAAAAAAAAAAAAAAAAAAAAAAAAAAAAAAAAAACAACAACAACGTAGATTAACTTAAGTCCGAAGATAACGCATTACAAATATAGAGATAAGGGTTAGAAAACCACTCAATACTATCTGAATTAGAAACGGACTGCTTAGCTACTCGATTTGCTGACCGTTTAGCGAAAGATAAAAACACTTGAGAAAAACTACTCAATAGGTTTTTAATGTCCTTAACCAACAGATGAAAAGAAGACTCCCACATCTAGACTTTAAACTTTGAACCATAATGAGAGAGTCTATTTCAACTTGCACACTGTCCAGATGTAAGTCCTTAATCCAGCTTAAAGTTTCACGAATCGCAACCGCCTCAGCTTCTCTTGGAGTGTATTGGTCAATCTTCTGCAGGGGTGGGAATAGACTAAACCCCTACAAAGAGCCTATGATATAGCCTATTTAATGAATAGGTCAGGCTCAGGCCTATTTAGAAGCCTTTAACATTAAATAGGCCCAGGCTTATATGTAAAAGTCTGGCCTACTAGCCTTTATATATATATATATATAAGCCCAATATATATATAGGTAATATAACCATGTTTATATATATATATATATATATATATATATATATATATATATATNTATATATATATATATATATATATATATATATATATATATATAGGGTCATGTTCAGGTGTGGCCGCGCCCTTACGTGCGGCCGTGCGGTTTACACCACTCAATGTTACGAAATACACTATGAAATACACCACTCAATGTTATTGAGTGGTGCATTTCTTAACATTGAGTGGTGTAAACCGCACGGCCGCACGTAAGGGCACGACCACATTTGAATAAAAATCTATATATATATATATATATATATATATATATAAGTAATGTAATAACCCATAAGGCCATAAGCCCATAACCCTTAATTCGGCAAGTTATTGTGTGTTAGAATATTATGTGTTAGAATAATGTACATTATACTTTAAAATAATGTACATTATGTGTTAGGATAATGTACATTATGTGTTAAAATAATGTACATTACGAGTTAGAATAATAAAACATCTGAGCTAATGTAATGTACATTATGTTTTAAAATAATGTACATTATACTTTAGAATAATGTACATTATGAGTTACTGTTGCAGCTAGGCGTGCAAAAAAAATGAACCTAAGCAAAATTACATCATGCTTTTCTTTTCTTGTTAGTATTAGGTGGTTTTGACCCAAACTGACAATTATAAATGTCAGTGAGGCACCTTTTTCTGATGGTATGATAGTTGGCATCTCATATTTTGGATGTCGGTAGGTATTTAAGTTCTTCATCTGTTGGGTCTTGTGTGTCAAAAATATTAGCTTATGGTATGTTAGTATGTTAGTTGGCATCTCATATTTTGGGTGTCGGTAGGTATTTAAGTGGTATTTAAGTTCTTCATCTGTTGGGTCTTGTGTGTCAAAAATATTAGCTTATGGTATGTTAGTATGTTAGTTGGCATCTCATATTTTGGGTGTCGGTAGGTATTTAAGTTCACCCCTGAAATTATTTGAGTGCTTTTTTTTATGGTATGTTAGTTGGCATCTCATATTTTGGGTGTCGGTATGTATTTAAGTGCTTCATCTGTTGGGTCTTGCGTGTCGAAACTATTAGCACTATTAGCTTTGGGTGTTGCTTTTTCTGATGGTATGTTAGTTGGCATCTCATATTTTGGGTGTCAGTATGTATTTAAGTGCTTCATCTATTGGGTCACGGTTGGGTATTGGGTCACGGCTTGAGGTTTGAACCCACGACCTCTTGGCTGCAGGTGCAACTCTCTTACCACTTCGGCTGCTCTTACGGGCAAGTGCTTTTTCTTATGGTATGTTAGTTGGCATCTCATATTTTGGGTATCGATAGGTATTTAAGTGCTTCATCTGTTGGGTCACAGTTGGGTCTTGCGTGTCAAAACTATTAGCACCCCTGAAATTATTTGAGTGCTCTTTCTGATGATATGTTGGTTGGCATCTCATATTTTGGGTGTCGGTAGGTATTTAAGTGCTTCATCTGTTGGGTCACGGTTGGGTCTTGCGTGCCCAACTATTGGCACACCTAAATTGAGAAACTTCGCTCCACATGCTAACTTTTGTTTTTCTTTTCTATTCTTACTTCCTGTAGGTGCAAAATCTTCTTCAGCAAATGGTGAGCCTGCTACCTCTTCCAAACTCTCTTTCTTTCTTTAACCGTTTCTATTTAGATGTATTAGAGATTTATTTTATTTGTTATGATTTTATTTTTCTTTGCAGCAAACAAGGTTTTAGGACATATATGAATCTATAATTTCAAAAAATGTCCTTTTGTCATTCCTATCTTCTTTGTGGTATACAGTTGTAAGTATTAAGTATAATTCTAGAAAAACTTTTGACTAACTATTGTATGCATTGCAAATTTGACATAAGATAGCAACTTAAGTCATATGTAACGTTCAATGTTTAAAAATGTCAAATGCTCCTTAAGCACATTACTCACTCATTGATGCATAACAAAGTTAAGAATTAAGATACACTGTAAATCAATTTCAATCCATATTTTTGTTGTTCCAATCTTTGGGTCAAATACCCCAATTAGTTATTTATTCTTCTTTTTTTTTCATTGTGTAGGAGGTTCTGAACAAGAAGAGATTATGATGAAGCCGTGACTTGTTCATTTTATGATTTATGAACTTCTAGTTATGAAACTTGTGTTGTTGGATATTGTATTATAAACTTATAGTATTGTCATTTTATGGTTATTAAGTATATCTTTTACAACATGTATGCTTAAAAAGACTTTAAAATGTAGGCCTTAAAAAGGCTTTGAGCCTATTAAATAGGCTTTGAACCTACTTTGAAGCCTTTTTTAAAGGCCTACTTATTAAACATGCTTTTAAAAAGGCTTCAAGTCAGGCTAGGCTAACGATAGGCTTAGGCTTGAGCCTAACAAAAAGGCTACATACAGGCGCAGACCCAGACTCAAGCTTTAAATTTTCATAATAGGCCCAGACTTAATTTTTTAAAGCCTGGGTCGACTTGTTCTATTTCCACCCCTAGTCTTCTGGACCTCTTTTGCAACAACAAACTTTCCTTCCTCATCATGAATAATGCAACCAAATCCCTTTCTTACATTTTCCTTGTTGATAGCAGCATCCACATTCAACTTAAGAAAGCCATGTTGAGGTTTAATCCATCTAACGACCTCACGAGATGTCTGAATAGTCTTATCCGCCGAGCTGCATGCTGCATTTTTTCAATCCTTCAGGAAGGTTCTTGCTCTGTTCATCGTAGCAATGACATGTAGAGGATTTTTGTTGTTCCACACTTTATCGTTGTTTCCAGAGATCCTAGCAAGTTATAACAAAGTATCCTAATTACACAACACTCAATCGCGACAAGTTAATTTTGAGCCAGTAATTAAATGAGCAGATTGGCGAAGGTAGAAAGTTCAATCTTGCTAAACTCCAAACAAATTTAGCGAACCTGCAGTCAACAAACAGATTCCATATTGATTCCTCTTCACTACCACACATAGGACAACACACCTGGCAGTTAACAAGTCTTCTACGCAGCATGTCTCTTGTGGGAAGACAGTCCATGCACATCTGCCAAAAGAAAATCTTCACTTTCGGTGGCAGCTTTAAACTCTAGAATGGTGCCCATAATTTCTTATTTCTCTTGTGGTAAGTCACTATTGAGAGCTCTATAGCAGTTCTTGACTAAAAAAACTCCATCCTCTTTCGGTGACCAAATGACTTTATCCAAGGAATCATGATTTGGTAGAGGAATTTTCAAGATTAGTTGTGCATCCCTGGTATTGAAAATAGCCTTAATAGTTTCCTCATCCCAGTTTCTTTCAGTGCGGTCATTCAAAGTATCCACAGAAACTTGCTCTATCTAGCATGGGAAAAGGGAATGTTGTGACCAGTGGAGTCATTTTTTTAGGCAACCATTTGTCGTTCTAGATGTGAATGTTATTACCCCTTCCCACACACCACTTGCTATGTTTCCTAATGGTCTCCTGAGTTTCTAGGATGCTGCTCCATTAGAAAGACAGGTTTGAACCTCTATGGGCCTCCATGAAAGTGGAATTAGCTAGGATAATATCTAGCCTTGTACACTCTAGCTACCAATGAATCCGGGCTGTTAATGAGTCTCCAAGACTATTTTGTTCCAAGATTCTAGTGAAAGCTTTTGTTATTCTCCCTATGACCACCTTTCCACCAGAATTATTCATTGTAATCTCAATCTCCTTAATTAAATCTTTAGAAAGAAGGAACACCCCAATAGCATATGAAGGAATGACTTGAATGATACTTTTAAGAATAACCTCTCTCCCGACCCTAGACAGAAACCTTTGACTTCAACCCTGATTCCTACTCAGAATTCTCTCTTTTTAGAACCTAAAAGTCTACCTCTTATTTCTCCATACTAGCATAGGTTAGCCCAAGTAATTCCCTTTCCTATCAACCCTACCAACCCCCAAAATAGCACTCAGTCTCTCCCTCATTTCCTCCCCAACATTTCCACTAAAACAAAGGGAACACTTGTTAAAATTGATAATTTGTCCTGAAGAAAAAGTATACAAATGTAGGAGATGCTTAAGGTTATCAGATTCCATCAGTTTTTCTTTGAAAAAAGATATAACTATCATCAGCAAAAAATAAGTGGGAAATATTAGGAGCATTCCTTGCAACCAAAATGCCATGAAGTTTTCTCCCCTCCCAAAATTTCTCAGCAGAGCACTAAATCCTTCAGCAATTAACATAAATAAATAAAGGAAAATGGGATCACCTTGGCGTACTCGATTTTCTCCCTCTGATTTAAGAGAAAGTACTCAACCATAGATATACCGTGCAAAATAAGAATGACCCATTTCTCTGCAAAACCAAGTTTAAGCATAATAACACGAAGAAAAGGTCATTCAACCCTGTCATATGCCTTACTCATATCAAGTTTGAGAGTGGCATAACCATCTTTTCCTTGGGTTTTACGCTTTAGATCGAAAACGCTGCATCTCAAACGCCACCATAATATTGTCTATAATGAGCTTTCCTGGGACAAAAGCACTTTGATTTTCAGATTTCAGTTGGTTCAGAATTGGTTTCAATCTATTGGAAAGAGTTTTGGTGATAATTTTGTTGGCCACATTGCACAGTGCAATGGGTCTAAGGTCAGCCATGGTTTTGGGATTGCTCTTTTTGGGTATTAACACAATATGAGTTTAGTTTAGGTAATTTGGGATTTGGCCAAAACTAATAAACTCATTACATAAATCCACAATGCTATCTCCCACAATATGCCAGTAGGTATGAAAAAATCCAGGGTTTAAGCCATCAAAACTTGGACTTTTGTCTAGGTGCATACCGAATGCAGCAACTTTGACCTCCTCTTTGTTAAAAATACTCAGCAAAGCTTCATTTTGGGAGTCAGTAATTTTGGGTGTGAAGCACTGTAACACTGGTTCTTGATCTCCCGCTACTCTCGTGAAAAGATTGATGAAGTAGTCCTTGATCAGTTGATGCATCTCCTTGCCTTGTGCGATCCAAATTCCTCTCTAATTTTGGAGTCTGGATATGGTATTATTCATGCGTCTTTAGGTGATCATTTTATGAAAATATTTGGATCTCGAATCACCTCCTTTATACCAAAATAGCTTTACCCTTTGCCTCTAGAAACAACTCTACTACTCCAATAAGTGAATAAAATCCCCATGGGTATTCGAGAATTCGGATAGCCCAAACTGATTAGTTCTTCGTCTAAGAGCTTCCATTCGCATTCTAGCAATATCAATTTTTTGTTGAAAATTCCCTTGGTTGTTCTTTCCCCATTTTGTTATTGCCACACTACATACCTCAAATCTGGAACAAATATTATGCCCAACTGATTTCTTCCAGCTCATATACACGATTGATCTACATTGGTCTTCCTTGAACCAATAGTTTTCAAAACGAAATCTCTTCTTCCTCTTTACCCGGATAGTCGGAATCGGTCAGACTGCTAGAGGTGGTCACTCATTGGGGCTTCGAAAGAGATTACCTTGACTTCTCTGAATGTGTCCAGCCACGCATCGTTAACCAAGATTTGGTCCAGCTTCTCCATAACCCAGTTAGGGCTTCCTCTCCCCCTTTCCCAAGTAAATTGATATCCATTGAAGTTGAAATTCTTGAGGCCGCTACTTTCAACTGCTTCCCTAAAGCCTTGAATAAGCCATCTTGGTTGCGGGTGATTGCCAACCTTCTCACTTTGTCGCAATATATCGTTGAAGTCTCCCATAATGATTCAAGGAAGGTCATTTTGAGTGGATAAGACCTTGAGCATATCCCGGGAAGCATGCCTTCTACTCTTCCCAGCACTCATAGAAACCCGTAAATCTCCAAAGGTGGGTAGAGTTGTTCAAAGAAACTCTTATGTTAATGAAGTTAGAACTATACCGTAATCATATTTATAAATCAACACATTAAGTCCATGATAAAAACTTAACTTTTCAACCAAATATCTCTTAAAACTATACCATAACTATATGATTATATGTCAAATACTCAAATTATGAACGTTTAGCTATAGATTTATTTTACCAATAGTTAACATATTTTGAACTTATAACAAGGTTAAAATTACTTGATATGGGCCCTGTTTGGTAAATGGCTGTTAGCTGATTGGGTTGGCTGTTTGGGTTAGAAGGTATGATTTGTTAATAACATTGGCTGATTGTAGAATGTTGTTTGATAAATTAGTTGTTAGCTGATAGCTGTTTGGTATAATTTCTTTTCTCGAAAAGCTAATTGAAAAGGCTGCTTTGAGTAGCCTTTTGAATTTTAGCATTTTGGAGTTACAAAAAGCTTATTATTTACCCACTAATAGTGGTCAAATAAGCCAAAATAGAGTGGCTGATAGGCTGATTATTTACCAAACAAGGTCATGATACATTTATAAAAAGTTTTAAACAAAAAACAAATTATGTACTTACATATGTAAGTTTATGTTACTGCAAAGGTGAATATTAACCAAATGGAAGAAAAAGAAAAGAAAACAAAAAGGCCATGTTAATATAAACAAAACAATATTATTTTGGACTTAGGCCCAATATAATATGGACCTAATGCACGGTATAATTTGCAAAGATAGATATTAGACAGTTTTTAAATGCTACAGTAATACATTTTGACCCATTTTGCTAATTGAGTTGAGTAACTTATCATATAGGCCTATAATCGGATGGGCTTAGCCTTTTTTTTTTTTTTTATTAAACCTGCTATTATATTTACTTTAAATAATAAACGATACATATGATTCAAAGTTATTTTTTAACTAAATTTAGTAATTGTTATAAATGGAAATGAAGTATTACCTGCTAAAATGTTGGACTAGCTGTGTGGCCCAGTTCAAGAGCTTATTGGGCTTACAAGCCCAAACCCAAGACCATGAACCCAATGGCCCGGTTAGGCAAACTTTTGAGCCCAAGATAGGTGATTTTGTCTAGTCTTAAGAGGTTATAAGGGGTTTAGACAATGTTGGGTTGTTATACTGCGGACCACGATGCACAATGCTATGTAGATCATGATCATCAAATAAAATTATAGTATAGTGTTTTTAAATTGAAACTAAAAAATAGAGTTCATTCAACAATACATATTATTAAATGAAATTGTAATATAATTAAAATAATACTTTAGTCGTCTTAAAATAAACTAGTATGTGTGGAAAATGAAACTAAAATTCAAAGTCATACAATAACATATATTATCAAATGAACGTGGAGTGTAATAAAATAATACTTTAACATTATTATAATTAAACTAGTGTGTATGGAAAATAAAACTACAAAATAGATCTCATACAATAATGTATATTGTCAAATGAAACTATAGTAGAATTAAAATGATACTTTAGTATTACTATAATGAAACTAGTGTGTGAAAAATGAAACTAAAAAATTGTAATATTATCAAATGAAATTGAAGTATAATTAAAATAATATTTATTTGAGTTATTTCATTTACCACATTAAGGCCTTCGACATTAAGAGGTTCTTTCACAATTTATTTTTTAATTAAAAGAGGGTGATGTGGAAGTGAGAGAGAGAAAATGTGATTACCTTGCAGAGGATCAAGTTTTGGTCAGCTATAACTGAGAACAACAATATTTGCATCGTTATTTTTAGCAACAAAAGACCTTCTATTAGTATTATTAAACTACTTGTTCTTGAATCCTCAAATTTCTTGATCTAGTATTCGTTCCAAGGTCAATATCATATAGGAATGCGCATCTATCTATTGACATTATTAATTTTAGTGAATTAATTATGGGTAATCTAACTTAGTTTACCTCATTATGGTCATTTGTCAGCTAAATTTACAATACAAATTTTACTCAGAGTATAATTTCGAGTAATAACTGTAAGCTTTTCCATAAAATCAAAGGTTAATTGAGAGTGGTATAAGCACACATGTTCCACGCGATAGTATTAGCTCATAGAGTTAAATTTAGCGTATAGAGTTATTTTCAGACCCGAAAAACTATGTTTGCTGTTACGAGAGTTGCACCTCAACCAGACACATAATTATTTACCTAACAATGCACACTAGGAATTGTTATATCTGTTACATACATAAATAAATAGCTTATGGAACATAGCGATCAGACACTCGCAATCCACTTTGTATTAAACCTAAATGCTCAATACACAATCTTCACACATAATACAATTCACTTAAAATATTTATTTACGATTTTCAAAAAATCTAATCAATAAAGCTTGTAACACAACAACTAATTAATTAAAAAATCATTTGTGGTGAAACTAATTTCAACTCTAACATGATTTCATTGAGTCAAATTTTTGTATACAATAAACTCTTTTCGAGAGTAAACTTTATTTGGTAACGCAGATTACTTTTATTTTGTTTTCGTCACAGCTATAATGCCCCTCACAAGTTGTTATCAGTATCTAGTAAAAAGTGAAAACGAATCTACAACAGTCAAGACTTTTCCCCCAGGGTAAAATAGTCAATGCAGAAAAAGTAGAGGGGCTGTAAGGTCAAATGCGAGAAGACACTAAGCCGTCACTACGTCGTAGTCGTGAAAACAACGATTCGTTGGGCAAAGCAGCAATTGTCTTGTCTGGGTGACGTCACATATTTGAATTCCTAACAGAAGGGGGGACCACCGTTATCTGCTTACGCCACCATTACGTCATGCATTTGGGCCGGATTTTCCCTCAACTTCTTATTTTTTTTTTTTTTTTTTTAGAAAAATCCCTCAACTTCTACTATTCACTCTTAATTTACAAATTTTTACTATTTCAACTTTTGTAATTTAAGTATTATGATTTACGGATTACACCCACGCGGTATCCAAAATGAAGTTTTAAACTAGATTATTAATAGTGCTACAAGAATTAATAGGGAAAAATCCATTATATCATAATACATAAGAGTTAATACTTCAATAGTCCTCTGAATATTAGCCATATACCAGTTGCGGTCCAGTAGACGTCTTCCAAGTTTAAAAAAGTTATCACTCGTGGTTCTCCGTTAATTTTTCCCTCGTCTTTTAAACAACCAGTAGACGTCCTCCAAGTTTTAAAAAGTTACCACCCGTGGTCCTCTATTAATTTTTTTGTCAAAAGGGCGTTAAGTTAGAGGGCAAATGTGTACTTTCACCATTATTTTCTTTGTTCCTTACCTCTCTTTCCTCTCAAGGTGTTCCTTCTAAGTGAGAGCTAACCTGCTTTAGGCCTATGGTGTTTCTGGTTTCTCCGTCGAACAGCCAAGCCAGCCGGAAAAGCAGTTTCTAGTTTCTGCCTTAGCCACAAGTTCTTTCTTCACAGCCTAAGAATGTCAAAAAATTGTGGGCTGCGTAAGAAATCTCGAAGAGCTTGCCTGCAACCGATCATCGATCTGATCAACTGTGATTGACGCAACGACAACAGGAGTACAATCGTATCATTTGTTCCATGATCAGCAGGCTGGATCGTTGTCGCATGCACCGGCAACGAACCTTGGAAATTGCCAAATCGCCCAGGTGATCGCCGATCGTCGAGTTGAGGCTGGCGATCGATTGGAGATTGCGTAGGGATGGATTGCGACGGCAAAGGAAGAGGATCACCGTTGCCCAACTATTTCAAAAGCCTAGGCTCATTCTCTTCCATCTCTTTCACTCCACACAACACATTACACACGCACTCACTCTCTATCTTCTCTGCAAATAGGAACAGAATGTTGGAAATCCATTCAAAAGAAGCTAAGAAGCATCACCTTTTTAGGGTCTTCATCAATCTTGTCCATTAAATGTGTGCAAATGTGTGGTTGTCATGCATTTGCTCTTAACCCACTTCCCACTTCTCCTTAATTTGTGGCTGAACTAAGAAGTAGCCTTACTTCCTTGCACTATACAAAGAAGCAAATGCACTATGTCTGAACACACCAAAAATTCAAGAGTCTCTTTCTCCCTTTAATTCTCTGTCCCGTTGTCTGAGCAAAGTGAGGTTCGCCTGGGCTACAGTTGGTGTAAACTTAGCTCAGCTAGTCTGTGTAACCTGTCGGAAGCGTGCCGGGATCCTTAACTACACCGTAACTACACCGTTACTGGGCAAATAACGCTTTTAAGGCAGTGTTATTGTAACACGGCACAGACATCTTTTTCTAGTTTAGTTGTTATCCTTTTCCTAAAGAGTGTCAGGATAAGTTGACGTTGTCTCTATTTCCCAACAGTTAAAAGCGTTATTTTGGATAGATCGGATATTATAGAAGACACCCTTATCATTTTGCGATGGCGTTCAGACCAGCATGTGGAATTGTACTGTTATGCAGTACTACATAGTCTTTAATTTGTCTCTACCATGCATGGTATTCCTGGAGAATGCATAAGGAGATTAGACAATTGTGTTCGGCGACAGAGAGGCCTTCCAAAGATGAGCTTATGAACGAAAATTTCCATGAGCTTTCAGAGGCTAATGCAATAGAGTTCAACTGGAGTTCAATGACAAATATGCTTGATAGACATAATGAATTGAATGTCAGCGACTTTTAGGCATTTAATCACAAGTCATCCGCAAAGCTAAGTATCACATATTACTATTTTATGCGTTCATAGTTTATGTGCTTATTTATATGTGCTTATCCACATAATGCATAAGATGTGCATACTGAGCGATTATCTATATATGTGGTGTGTATACACATTCGGATGTCTACATATATCTATATAAATGGCATGACTAGCTACATAATAATACCTTTGTGATTTTATAAAATATAATATTGTATTTTCATTGATGTTGTATATAGATTACATGTTCGGGCAATTACCATATCAATGTCAATAGTTGATATTCAGGCATGAATTCAAGTAGATATGGATAAGAAATCAAATAGCTTGATTACTATGAGAATTGTGAGGGTCGTATGGCTAGTGCAGTAATTAATTATTGAGACATAGTCGTCAATTTATTGTGAAAGTCAGGTATGATATTTCTATTAAATCATATATTAAATTTAATTATGATTGGTAGTCAATAAAAGTGAATGAGCAAAATATGTCAAAATCTTTAATGTCTTTCAAAATATCAATGTGTTATTTATTTGAAGATATGTATATATTGCAAACATGAATTATAATCACATTGATTGAAATGAATTTGGCATAGATCAGATATTGCTCAAGTTTTGTACTGAAATTATTTGTATAAAGATAATAAGCATATATCAAAGGCTTTAAATGCGATTTGTTAGTAACATGAAAGAGTCATCATTCTTGAATACTCTGGCTAGGAAGATGGTTTTTAAGTAAAAATATCCGTTTCACCATTCGACCTGGGAGTTTTTAAGAAGTAGGGTGTTGATCATGCAGGCTAGTTGAAGTGCTACTTGATCCTCACCTGAAAATGAGTTTGACTTCTACATTATGTTAAAAATCTAAGCCTTGCAAATAGATATTGCTTAAGTGGTGCATGTAAAAATAATATTGTTGACTTAAATTACCATGTTATAAATGATTGTGGGCTATTTGTTCTTTTGAGAATAAATATAAAATTTGCATTGATTTGCATTATGTCAATGCTATATATGAGTTATATAGTGAAAGGAAAATTGTGAAGTTGAAATAACGTAACTTTGAATGCTAAAGTTATAGATGTTGAATTTCATCTTGATGAAATTTATGTAGATAATCTTTCTCTAATAAATGTCAGTTTGCATATAATGTTTGAGTAAGAGATCTACTTCTTTTTCAAGAAAGTATGTGAATTTTATGATTATGTTGTTCAACTTGTAGCAACATGCAACATGCAAACAACATTATCTTTGTGGCTTACTGGTAATGAGCATTTGTATATATGATTTAAAATCTTAATTGGGACATCTTGAAGATCCATGATTCCTTTATAAAGGAAACCTTAGTGGTTTGAGGTAACCAGTTTGGTTGAAATATATTCCACTATTGAGAGTGTATTAACCAAGTGCAGGGTTGCTATAAAGCTTGCATAGGTCGATCTGCTCAGGCATCAATGTTGGGCACTAAAGATCAATCGGAGTAAAACATCAAGTACTTTTGAGAAAAATACTTGTAATTGCTGCATTGTTGGGGTAATCAGCTCTTTATATTTCCTTTCTATAAGTTTCTTTACTTTACCGAGAATAATGGTAAAAGAGAATGTTTCATGTTAAACATGAAAAACTCTAGGGTATTATTTATGAGTAAATAAAGTACTCGTCAAAGTGTACGTAAGTTTGATGGAGTTGATCAACTTATTTTAATAGTGAAGACTAATTATGAGATTAGTCGTTGAATTGTTGATGGAATGACTTAAATCCCAAGAGGTGATGAATTCATGGTGGATCCCACTTGTGTGGTCAAACGAAGCCATGGAAAGAATCACAAAGTAGTACACTAATTGGTCATTCAAATGATTTGTGTACTAGTGAGGTTAAGCTACAGCTCTTAATGAATTTATAACCCTATGAGATGGGTGATCCCATTGAGACAGACTTAATGAATTCACCTCTTAATAATTGACAAAGTGAGCATTAAATGCTCTTAATGACTTCACATCCCAATTTGGGTACTCTATTATTAAGATAAGCATGCCATAGATTTATGTGTAACTATTAATTTATTTAATTCAATAAGAGTAATATAGAGTGACCCCGCTTCAATTTTTTGGATTATTTGAATACTCTCTTTGTCAACCAATCTCCCAAGTAGTTAATATAATTAGCTTCAAACTATTTTATTTTTTATGTTTTTCATGGTATTAATAAAACACTTGGTAAATAAATATATAACATTATTTTGTATTATAACTTTGATACTACGTATTTAATTACAAGATAGTGTACAAAGAAGATAATGGACAACGTAATGAATATCAATTGATGAATTTGAATGTAAAGAATTTTTGCATTGGAGAAAATAAAGACAATATAACTAATGAAATTATTTTTCTTATTTAATTTAATTTATTGATAATGAATATTTTTTTTCAAATAAAGGCATTGTAGACACATAATTCTAAATTAAAGAAATACATATGTATCATTTTTTGTTGTAGCAACTAATTTTTCAGTTTAATAAGATTAAAATAGAGTGAGAAACTTAATTATGCCAAATTTGATTGGGATGTGGTTCGAACCTAAGATCTTTCTTATTGAAATCAATGAATAAGTTAATAATTAAGGATAAATTTGAAAATCTCAAGGAAAAATAAAAATATAAACAATCTGACAAATTCATTTAATTTAATAATTTAACCGTCATTTTTTTTCTCATTATAGATCTAACTTTTTTTTGACTCTTATTAGTATAGTAGATAGATAGAAACTACGAAGACAATATCCTAACTATACCCAATATAAATATGAAGCTTCAATTCCTTGGAAACTTGTTGGGTCTTATCTAGCTTGTGCAAGATTTATATGATATGTGTTTGTTTTTCTGTCTGTAATAGTATTAATACTTATATTAAATAATTTTGTTTTGTTTAAAGATAAGCTATTAATGAATTTTGTATAGCAAAAGTTTTAAAAGCCTGACTTTGTGTTCACGATAAAGAATACTACGAATAATAAATATGGTTGCTGTGGGTAGCTATACTTCAATATTTGAGTCATTATTTGGTTCTGGTAATAGCAGGTTAGTTTAACCAAAGGGGTAGCACATCTCAAGTGGCGAAAGAGTTTCTTTGTGGGAAAAAATTTTGGGATAATTCTCTTTGTACTCCTGCTCGTTAATGAGGCAGTGCTCTTAATAAGTGTGTTGGGCTCTGTATAACTGTTGTTAGTCATGTACGCCCTATGAGCCAACATTTATTATTTTGTGCATTGATTTAATTTCTAATTAAATAAATATAATAAATAATTGTTTTATTTTATTTTATTTTGGCTTAATTAATATTTGATATTATTCCGTACGATATTCTTAACTCTTCATTCTTAAAGAGTTAAACAATATGAGTGACGAGTGATTAATAAATGAAGTATTGTAAAAATGTTCTTAGTCATATGAATTCTAATTGGGCATTAGAATTCCGATAAGGCTAGCATATTTTCCTTCTTATGGTGAGTCTCGTGTCCATTCTGTATGAGATACGTACAGAGAGTGGACACGTGGATGATTGTTAGAGAACGTGGATGGTTGTTAGAGAGCAAGTCATTGAACAATGACTGGCTACAACGTACTGCATGGTGTTTAGCTACGTGTCATCGGTATGTTGTATGTTACAAGTATGCAATAATCCTTTGACTTAAGATGACATAGTTGTCTCGTACATATGGTGGACTACTTTTTGCCAGTATGCGTCTTTTGCTCCTTATGGGACTATAAGTGTACTTGGTAGCCTTGTTCAGTATTGTATGAAGACATGTGTGCGTTCAATAGAGGATCCACCGCCTTGAAGTAACGAGGATGTTCTAGTCTATTCAATAATCATACAATGAGAATCTCTGGCCAGAGTATAATGAAGTTGGACTTCAGGTTAAGAATATTGAATAATATATTGACCAGGTTTATGGGTTTGACCATGACATTTACCTAGTTCAGAACAAGTGTTGTGTGGAATGAATGTTGCATGATATTTGTAACGGAAATGTTCGTTATAATACATTAAAATATATTCATTGTCAACTAGGTAGTCATGACATACTTTTAGGTGTCACTCATGACTTACGAGTTATTTAATAATGAATTATTAAATATTACTCGTTGTTAGTTTGACTATGAACCTAGAAAGTCACACCTTAATGGTTTGTGGTAATACTGAGAACTTTTAAAAGAAATCGATAAAGAGTTATCGATATTGAATTTGTACATTAATAACTAATTAATGAATTAATTCAATATCGGGTAGTTTTAGACTTAAAGGCTAGCACATTTCGGCTCAAACCAGGCTATATATATAAGCCTTACCTTCTTTCTTAAGGAAGAAAAGTGAAAAAGAGAGATTTGTCATAAAAGAGTTTTCACGTAAAAATCTGTGGGAGTTCTCGAATGCCCGACCGGTCGACGGAGTAGAGGTCGTACAATTGGACAGTTTTTGGTTTGCATCTGTCAAAGCATGCTTCAAGAGTGAAATATTCTAACTCTCTCTTTTACATATAATCGTAGAAAAACCGATTGATGCTTCCGCTATGCATGTATGAATTTTTCTAACAACTATTTCACCAGCTACTTAAGTAAGAAGTAGGTCGGCTAGGATTTTTTTTGTATAATAATAATAATAATTTTCAATTTTATTTTATATATTTATTTATTTATTATTTTTTCCTCAACTCGGAGTCGAACTGGCTGACGAAGGAATGTCCTTGGCGCTTGGTCGATGCTGGTCCTTGGAGTTATTTTTAAAATTTTAATTTTTGTTGGTTTTTTTTTTGGGTAACCGAGACAAGCCACAGAATTATAATTCGAATTGTCGTGGTTTGAAATTGGGTATAGGTGCACCAAGGATGCCATCGAGCAAATCGCCAAGGATTTCTCAATGAAATCCACTACTCATTGGGTCCCGTAAGGGTCGAACCCCATGGTCCCGTTAGAGTTACGGGTAATAGCGAGCCCTTAGCAAACAGCCTAACAATTTCAGTGATCTTGTAGCTATGAGACCACTACTTCCGTTGAATAGATGAGGTATAATCCCCCCACATCCTTAAAGGTATGATTGATTCCTTTTTTTTTAACGAGGATATGCTTCGATCAAATGAGGTCAAAGACACAGCCTCGACCTCCCCTTTCTTTCTTCTTGGACAAAGACAGGCCTCTGCCATGGTGGTCGAGGACACGGCCTCGGCTTCCCACTCTACTAACACAAAGAACTTTGTGAATTAAAATATAACAAGTTTTTTTATTCTATTTTATTTTTATTCAACAAGATTGATTAGGGCAGACCATGATCAGATCAATAATTACACTAATCTTCTTGTCGGTCTTCCACTTCTCAGCGAATAACTTGCTTTTTGCGCTGCGTGAGCTCCCCCTCTAACTCTTTGTCACCCTACTTCGTGATATAGTTGTACTCTCTCTTTTTCGTGCTAGAGGCGAATGGCTCAGGGCCATTGCCCTTTCGTCATACATTTTTGGGTTGACCCTACTCTTGATGTTCATTATAGTTCCTCTATCTATCTCATTATCTCTTCAAAATGTGACACTCGTCATTGTCGTGGCCAACTTCTTGATGAAACTGGCAGTATTTGGTTTGGTTTACCTTCGGGGAAATTTTCATGCATTCCTCTGGAAATTGCACTATCGTCATCTCTTTGGCTTTATACAAGATCACGCTAACCGATTGGGTGAGTGGGGTTAGATGGCACAAGGGGACCAAACGATGTCCTCTTGAAAACTAATCCCTACCTCCTTCTTTGATGGAGCCGAGCCTAATACCTGGTTGTTTAGACCTATTTCTCGGACTTTCCTCCTTTCTTGCCTTCCTCATATTCTCTTTTCTTCTTATCGGCCTCCTCTACTTCTGCATAGAGGTTCGTCATTCTCATCAAATATTCGTAGGAGCTAGGGGTGAGTGTTCAGCTGCCTGTGAAAATCTCCGAACCTAAGCGCCTGGATAAATACTAGGACTGCTACCTTAGAATCAAAGTCATACACGCTGTTGATCTCTTTCTTCTATATGCCAATGAAATCCCTTAGGTTTTTGCCATTGCTTTGTCTTACAGTGCATGAGTGAAGTAATTCATGCGTTGAATATGTTGTTAGAGATGTTAGAGAAATGTGTCGAGAAGCTATTTGACAGGTCGACGAAGCTTCATATCATAGGTCGTCCAATCCAAGGTGGATGGGAACGCCCTACACGTGACCATGTCATCTGCCCCAACCATTATCATAGCCGCCTTTTATCACGTCATGTGTGTGTGCGAGTTAGAGGTTCGAGTGTATTAAGAATTGATAGAAGTCTGGAATCCTTAGGAAGGGGCTCGCCCATTAAAGTCGCAGTAAATGGGGTGGTCATTCTTACCTCGGGTTTTAGTGACTGCTTCCTCGCTTCCACTTTCTTTTCTAACTCATCTATTTTTCTCTACATCCGCTCCACGACCACATCCTCACCCTTTCTAACCCTCGCAACTGCTCTCCCTCACCCACTATCCTAGTGCGATCCCATGGTGGATGACCCCTCGGCCCTTAGCTATGGCCCTAACCTCTACCGAATAAAAGCCCTCTCGCCCAACCATTCCAAGATGAGCATGGAATTGGTTAGTCGATGTCCAACAGAACTGTCTCATTGAAATCCTTTCCCTCGACCCTCACTTTACTTCCCCTAGAGCGAGGTTGAGTTTCAGGGCGGCCTCCCATCACGTAGGTTGCACCTTGTTGTTGGGTTCTCTCTTTCCACGGGGAATCCACCTCAACTTCCTGCGCTGGCGGCAGGGGCATTTGACCTTACATTCCAGCCACCAATTGAGATAGCGTCACCGTTGCCTACTGAATGGCCTAGGCAGCCTAGAGGTTCATAGGTGAGACCCATGCCTTAGGGCCTCCATTGCGATTGTTGTTGAGCTGGTTTCGAAGGTCCTGCAAATTCGTAAGTCGGGAATCCATGCCTTTATTGTCATTACGGTTCAGGTTGCAGGAACCCGGAGAACTATTTGATCGTAATCGAGTCATCTTCTTCTTTCCGTGATAAAAAATGTAAATTTTTTAGCCGCTTGAGAGTTAATCTCTGGCTCTCAATGAAAGCACCAGGTAAATATGTTACTAGAGTATATTACGAAAGATGGAATCAAGTAGTGGAGTTGCATTGTCAGAGTGTAAGTGCAATATTTTAGAGCGTGTACCCTCTACTATAACAGGGACATAGTTTTATATTACAAAAATAACGGTTACACAATAAGTACAATAACTCCTCTCAATAAGTGCTTTGCTCCTTAGTAATTGTGGCGCTCTCCTCCATAAATGCGCTAGTCATCCATAAGTCCATATATAACTATACTCCTGCTCGTTGATGAGGTAGTGCTCTTAATAAGTGTGTTGAGCTCTGCATAACCGTTTCACCTGCTCTATGCTAAGCTCTAGATAGTTACCATCTAACCACTTTAACTACCTTTGGCGGGTCGAGTTGAGTTTAGTACCATACTAAGAATAGTTTGTTGAATTCAAGTTGAACCTTAATTAGATAATTAAAGTTTGATTAAGTTAAAATTTTAAATTTTGACTATTCAAAATTCAAATACTATTTGGCTAAGTTTGGGTCTGGTTCCTTGCACGAGGCTGAGATTTGTTATTTAAAAAAAGTGTAAATTCTTATTCGATGTAGATTTAGATGGAGATAGATAAGAGATTCTTGAGTCTATGATGATTTAATATTTTTGTATTTTCATTTATTTGGATAACTGCACTAGAATATTATTTTACTGTGATATATAACTTGAAATAGTAAGTATAATATAATAATCAAACAATTATACTAAAGCTTGGTTGAGGTTAAGTTTCAAAATTTGACTATTTAAACTAACTTGACTAAATAACACTCGTATAAACTCAAAAAAAAAAAAAAAAAAAAAAAAAAAAAAAACTAATTTTTTTTTTAGTACTACTGACTCTGTTACAATGTAATATATGTTCATAGCTACTTTCTCAACCTACTGAGCTTCAGTGAGTGTTAATCGGGACACCGGATGCCACTTTGACAAAAAAAAAAAAAAAAAAAAAAAAAAAAAAAAAAAAACTAGCTTGATTGAGTGGGAGTTTCAAATTTTGACTATTGGAAGTCTACTTGGCTAGACTAAGCCCCTACATTTGGGCCGTAGCTTAGGGGTGAGATTTGTTATTAGACAGTAAAATTTATTAGTGTAGATTTAGGTTGTGATAGATCAAAGATTTTAGTGTGCATGATGAATTTATATTTTTGTATTTTCATTTGTTTGGTTTAATTGTGCATGATGAATTTATATTTTTGTATTTTCATTTGTTTGGTTTAATTGCGGAAAAGGTTAGTAAATCTATTATTATTGTCAAATAAAAGTTTTTATACATAACTCAAAATAGTAAATATAACTGCATAATAATGCCATTACGAACTCAAAAAAAAAAAAAAAAGTTTGGTCAAGTTCGAGTTTCAAGCTTTGACTATTAAGATTTCACTTGGCTAGGTTACACCTTTATATTTGGGTCATGACTTGCTCATAGCTTGGGGTTAGTTGAGATTTTTTATTATTAAATTGTGTAAATTCTTATTTAATGTAGATTTAGACAATATAGATAAAATGAGATTTCTTATTATAATTCTATATTTTCTTAAACATTTTCAGTCCGAAGAATCCAAGTCCCACTATCGGAGTTAGAACCTACGACCACCTATTTGGAATGATAACTGGAATGTCATCACACTACATGATAGTTGGCTAGTGTGAGAGTTCTTATTTAATGTAAATTTAGACATTATAAATAAGAGATAATTCTTGTATTCAAGGTGATTGATATTTTTGTATTTTCATTTGTTTGGTTTAATTGCCAAAAAAGGTTATAATATTTCATATTTGTAAGATAAAAGATATTATATATAACTCGAAATAGTAAATATAAAATAATCGAAGAATTATATTAAGATAATATATTATATATAAAAGATACTATAATATATATTTATTAATATCTGATCTCGTCGAATAAAATATTTATATACAACTTGAAAAAGTAAGAATAATATATATATAATCAATATATATACTAATTTTATGAGAATAACTAGAAATATTAATTATAACGACAAATTCATTTCCAATCAGAGGCGGATCCACCATGGGACAGTGGGGCAGTTGGCTCCACTCATCCCACCCCTACCCCTTATATAGCCCTTGTATATATTATGTATGTATAGTACACTTTTAGATATAAATATATGAAAACATATATGAATAACAATTGACTAGTTAGTTGAGTTGGAAAGAATGTGTGTTTATTTAATAAATGGTGAAGGTTTGAATCCTTATAGGTGCATGCATTCATCCTTTAGTGTAGATATTTATGATTATATTCATTTTAAGTGTTTCATATTTTTAGTAGATTCTATTACAATGCAGTATATGTTCATTACTACTTATCGCTGAAACTCGAACCACAAGGGAGCAACTTGGTTTTACGTCTTTCATGTTTCGCCCCCAAGGGAGCAACTTGGTTTTACGTCTTTCATGTTTCGCCCCCACTGGGACATTTTTCTGGATCCGCCACTGTTTCCAATGTGATTTGTAAGTCAAATTATTATGCAAGAGTGAAGTGTTTTCGGTGCACATGCTCAAATAATGATTGCAATTTTTTTCTTTTGTCACTCAAATTATAATAACAAATTAAATTATAAGTAACTTTTATGGAATGGAGAATAAGCAACTCATCTCACAACATATTTTAGTAAAATGAGAAACATTATTATTCCAAAATAGAAGTAAAGGAGGTACAACACTAGTGACAACGTACAATGAATAAGTTAAACAAACTGCAATAACTAAAGTAGCTATTTAAGGAGAATATGAAGAAGGGTATAGTTTCATAAAATATGGACTAGTCGTTTATATGAAATTTCTTGTCTTGATAACTTCATACTGACCTCATTTTCCCTGTATGTGGCCTACCATAGATCAGATAGTCATCAATTATTTGCAACCCTTCAACTATTCGATGAATTGTTATAGAATCAATTGCACTTTTGAGGGCTTAATTGCACTTTTTAAAAATTTAGGTGCCTAATTGACTTTTGGTGTAAAGTTTAGGGGCCTATTTGACCATTTTTCCAAAAATAAATAGGATCAAGTGATTGGAAAAAAAGAAGGGTTAATTGAACGATGTTCTCTTTGTTGAGCATACAATATTTAAACATAAATGAGTATGTAGTTCAATTATCAAATTAGAATTTTAGTTAATACGGAACATATCATTTAATTCGATCTTCATCTCAATTAAATGTCTAAATTGATAATTGAATTACGTGTGCACACGGAAACACACATATTAGACGGATCAGGTGAGAACACTAGGCCAAGTGTGAATGTGCTAATGTGCAGTGCATCGATATCATGCACAACTACAAACTGCACCATTCTTGATTTGACTTTTACTTATATTAAGGTGCACATATTCTTGAGTACATTTTTATACATCATAAGATGCACTTTATAGTTTTTGCTCGATGTGCTTTTGCTTTGTTCATAACGGGAAACTTATTCTTATTTGATTATATATATATATATATATACACACACACGTATGTCAGTGAGTGTGATCTTCAACCTGTTATATAACAAGTTAATTATTATTATTATTATTATTATTATTATTGTTATTATTACTATTATTATTTAACATAGTACTACATGAATAAAAAGCAATAAAATATTTTGATATAAATATGAATTGAGAGCACAAATCGGCAACTTTAATGAAATTCGGGGGACAAAAGGATTAATTTGACTCTACCAGAAGTGCAGAAGGTAGCCATGATTCATGAGCAACTATTTAAGTTTCTTTCCTTATTGTACTCGAAGCTACACTAGAAATTGGAAATGTCATCAATGCTTCTGCGAAGTATGACGCAACCATTTCTCTTGTTGCATTTTAATTAATGTAATTTATGGACATGTGGCTTTCTGCATGCATGCGTGTGTCTATATATGGGTCACACTTGTGTGAGACCGTCTCACGGATCTTAGATTTGTGAGACGGGTCGGGTCTTTTGTTATATGGATCAATCACATGCCACCTACAATCTCACGCTGCTCCCTACTTCACTTTCTATTTCTGCCACATGCGATTTCTTCTTCAGAATCTATCAACCTTGGCCTTCATTCTTCGATCTCATCCTCTGGTTCCACTTCCTGCGATCGCATCTTCTGCCACCACTTCCTTCGACCTCATTGATCTTCTGAGCTCGTCCTCCTCCATCTCCTCCGACCTCATTGATCTTCTGCCTCCGACCTCATCCTCCGGTTCCATCTCTTTTGAATTTCTCATCCTCCCATACCCTCCGCCTCCTCGTACCATGTTCCCGTAACAATGATGAAAGTGATGAAGCAAATCCTTTCCACCAACATTATTTTCATCATCTTCAATTCCTTGTTAGTAATGATGACTAAAATAGGACATTGAGATTACATTAAAACTCATCTAGCGTATCCTCACAATACAAATGTAAATTTTTAATACATTCATATTTAAACATTTTTTTTACATTTTACATTTAGACTATACAGTATTGTGTTTAATATTTAAAGTATTAAATATATCTACCTTAAATAGTGTACTAGATTAGTTCTATAAAGTATTACATTTAGACTATAAAGTATTCTATTTAAGGCTTAAATTATTAAATATATCTACCTTCAACTGTGTACTAGATCATATTAGTGCTATAAGTATTACATTTCGGCTATAAAGTATTGTGTTTAAGGTTTAAAGTAGTAAATATATCTACCTTAAACCGTGTACTAGATTAGTGCTATGAAGTATTACATTTAGTTTATAAAGTATTATTTTTAAGGCTTAAAGTATTAAATATATATTCACCTTAAACTGTATACTATATTTGAGCTATGAATTGAAGTATTACATTTTGGCTATAAAGTATTGTGTTTAAGGTTTAAAGTATTGATTATATCTACCTTAAATTGTGTATTAGATTTATGATATAAAGTATTACATTTAGNTATTGTGTTTAAGGTTTAAAGTATTGATTATATCTACCTTAAATTGTGTATTAGATTTATGATATAAAGTATTACATTTAGGTTATAAAGTATTGTGTTTAAGGCTTAAAGTATTAAATATGTCTACCTTAAACTGTATACTAGATTATAGATATGAAGTATTACATTTAGTCTATAAAGTATTGATTATATCTATATTAAACTGTGTATTAGATTTCTGTTATGATGTTTTATTTACATTTAGGCTATAAAGTACTTCATGTGTTTAAGACTTAAAGTATTAAATATATCAACTGTGTATTAGATTTGTGCTATGAAGTATTACATTTAGACTACTGTGTATTAGATTTGTGCTATGAAGTATTACATTTAGACTAAAAAGTATTATGTTTAAGGCTTAAAGTATTAAATTTAGACTAAAAAGTATTATGTTTAAGGCTTAAAGTATTAAACATATCTAAAAAAGTATTATGTTTAAGGCTTAAAGTATTAAACATATCTACCTTAAACTGTGTACTAGATTAGTGCTAAGAAGACATATCTACCTTAAACTGTGTACTAGATTAGTGCTAAGAAGTATTACATTTGTTAAACTGTGTACTAGATTAGTGCTAAGAAGTATTACATTTGAGCTATAAAGTATTGTGTTTAAGGCTTAAAGTATTAAATATATCTACCTTAAACTGTGTACTAGATAAGTGCTATGAAGTATTACATTTAGACTATATAGTATTGTGTTTAAGGCTTAAAGTATTAAATATATCTACCTTAAACTGTATACTAGATAAGTGCTATGAAGTATTACATTTAGACTATATAGTATTGTGTTTAAGGCTTAAAGTATTAAATATATTCACCTTTTAAACTGTATACTGGATTTGAACTATAAAGTATTACATTTAGGCTATAAAGTAATGTGTTTAAGGTTTAAAGTATTGATTATATCTAGCTTAAATTGTGTATTAGATTTATGATAGGAAGTATTACATTTGGGCTATAAAGTATTGTGTTTAAGGCTTAAAGTATTAAATATATCTACCTTAAACTGTATACTAGATAAGTGCTATGAAGTATTACATTTAGACTATAAAATATTGTTTTTAAGGCTTAAAGTATTAAATATATTCACCTTTTAAACTGTATACTGGATTTGAACTATAAAGTATTACATTTAGGCTATAAAGTAATGTGTTTAAGGTTTAAAGTATTGATTATATCTAGCTTAAATTGTGTATTAGATTTATGATATGAAGTATTGCATTTAGGCTATAAAGTATTGTATTTAAGGATTAAAGTATTAAATATATCTACCTTGAATTGTATACTAGATTAGAGCTATAAAGTATTACATTTATGCTATAAAGTAGGGTATTTAAGACTTAAAGTATTGATTATACCATTAGAGCATCAGCTTGTTGAAAAACCACGTCCTTGTTTGATTCTTCTTTATGATACACAAATAATCATAGGATTTTTATATGACAAGCTACGGCTGGTGCAAACCTATCTACAACAAGCTTAAGAACCAAAGGGAAAAAAGGTTTTGCATTTTGGAATCATAAATATTGCAATGAGTGAAGAAGATGAAATCGAGTACAAACTGGTGAAATTCATTTGGCGGCAACTCGTAACTAGCACAGTGAGGGTGAGGTAAAGTGCGCAGAAGGAGTAGAGGCAACTTTTCAACATCTTCATCGGACCTTGCAACTATTAGCAGAGGGTGAGGGGGATACTATAATTTCTTTTTATAATTTCTAACTAAACTTCATTTAGGATTGAGCCAGGGGAGGCTGGGAAACAAGCAAAATCACATTCATCTCAAAGCACTAATTATGAATCCTAAAATTTGCATTTCGGATGCACTACTGTACATGGATATAATCACATTGAAAGTTCTCACAATGATCAACCTCATGGAGCTCCAATAAAATTCAAACACACAAAGAAATGGAGACCAATTATCTCTCAAATCTACAACAACCCTCTACATTAACCTCCAATGAAGAAATGCAGGAACAAAAAAACTCGCAAAAACAACCAGCGCCATTGCATTTGAGAAATTACCGCGCAGAATTTGAGAAAAACTCTTGTTGTTGTTGTTGTTTACCGGAGTTGAAGGATGCGGCAAAAATGGAGGCGGAGTAGATGTGAGGAGGCGGAGAGCTTGAGCGGAAGAGATGGGAGGAAATGGAGAGGGCGAGCGGCGGAGATACGAGGAGGCAGAAAGCAGCGCAGATATGATGATATGGGAAATCAATCTTGTGGCAAAAACAAAGAGGGAGAATCGATGAGGTAGAAAAAGCGGAGGGTGAGAAGCACATGGTGATCCGAATAATAAGTGACCCGACCCGTCTCACGGATTGAGATCCGTGAGACGGTCTCACACAAGCTTTTTGCCTATATATATATATATATATATATATATATATATATGGTAGGGTAGGGTTCCAATGAGATCACTTGTTTAGGTAAGATCGAGGTCAGATTTTGTGCATCAATGTAATATTTTTTAATGGTCTAAATTAATTGACACACAGACTCCATTCGCATATATTTAATCACCTTACGCACACACTTCAACTTGAAATCTTAATCAATCTAAATCACTAAAATATTTTGAGATCAAATCTTGTACATCAATCTAAAAAATTTTAATGGTTGTTGACACTAAAAATTTGATAAAATGATTAGTTTTTATTAAATTTGAATATATTTTGATAATATTAATATTATCTAATTTGTTAATTAGATAATATCAAAAGAGTTTTAACCTATCAAAACTCTTTTATCTTACAGCTATAAATAAGAGCTTTTATTTCTCTGTATTATCCTGGAAAAATCATGTAAAAACTCCGCAACATCCTAGAAAGCTTTCAAGCTTATTTAGAGATCACAATAAATGATCTTGAAAGTAAAAGCCCCAAGCTCCTCCATAACAATCATATTGCTCTAACCTGACCATATATATGTATGTATGTACAAAATTATATGCTTAAGGTGCGTGAATGTTGAAACTTAAGGTGAGTGAACCTAAAGATTAAGTGCGTGATTTTCCTTCTTAAGTTGCGTTGTTTTCTATGTATGCTTAATGTGCATGAGTTGTTGAAACTTAAGATGCGTCATTTTAAAAACCTTAGGTGCGTGGTTTGTGTACTTAAGGTGCGTGGTTTGTGTACTTAAGGTGCGTGGCTTGTGTACCTAAGGTGCGTGGCTTTTGTACTTAAGGTGCGTCGGCCTAAAGATTTAGATGCGCGTGGTTTGTGTTTTTAAGCTGCTTTGTTTGTGCCTTTAAGTTGCGTGATTTGTATACTTAAAGTGCGCCATTGTAATGCTTAAGGTGTGTAACCGCACAACCGCACGAGAACCCTTCCTTGCACCCGAACCCTTATATATATGAACGAGTTCTGGTGCGGGGATAGCTTTCTGTGAGGTTGTGCAGTTAACACAAAACGATGCACATTAAGTATTAAAATGGCACATTAAGTACAGAAACCACGCACTTTAAGCACACAAACGAACACCTTAAGAACACAAATCACGCACCTTAAACATTAAAATGATGCACCTTAAGTACACAAACTACGCAACTTAAGCACACAAACCACGCACCTTAAGCATTAAAATTGCGCACCTTAAGTACACAAACCATGCACCTTAAGCACACAAACAAAGCACCTTAAAAATACAAATCACGCACCTTAAGCATTAAAATGGCGCATCTTAAGTACACAAACTACGCACCTTAAACTTACAAACCACGCACCTTAAGTTTCAACAACCGACGCACCTTAAGCATACAAATCATGCAACTTAAGAAGGAAAATCGTGCACCTTAAGAAGGAATATCTCACACCTTAAATTTGACCTAGATGCAAAATGACCAAATTGCCACCGCAGTTTTTCTAATCATTGTTAATCCTGGACGTTGATTTATGCAAGATCAATGGCTCAGATTTAATCGCACAACCGCACAGAAGACACTCCATTGCACGGGAAATATATATATATATATATATATATATATATATAGGGTCAGGTTCAGGTGCGGCCGTGCGGTTCACACCACTCAATGTTACGAAATACACCACTCAATGTTAAGAAACACACCACTCAAATATGCACTGTGGTGTGTTTCTTCACATTGTGGTGTGTTTCATTGTGGTGTGTTTCTTAACATTGAGTGGTGTATTTCGTAACATTGAGTGGTGTGTGACCGCACGGCCGCACGGGAGATCACGGCCGCACCGGAACCAAAATCTATATATATATATATATATATATATGCCAAAGGCCTTGTGGTCAAGCAGCATAGCTGTAGCCCTTCTAAGTGAGAGGTCACAGGTTCGATAGGTTTTAGTTAAAAAAAATATTATTGGATCAATTTTATAATTATGAAAAGCTTTTAAAAGTAAGGTTCATTTTATAATTATTGCAAACTTGAAACTTTAGTAATTGTAAGATCCTAGCATTTGATTTCTCAATATGGAGGATTTAGATGCGTCCACACTTTTTACATGAGGCGATGTTCTCACCTTCCTCTCCTATATACAAGGATGGATCTACGCTTAAATTTAGGGGGGTCCTGGCCCCCACCCCCTACCCTCTATCTAGTCCTAAAATTTTTAGTAGATATGTATGTATATATTTATATATAGGGATAAAATATACTTTTGGCCTCCATCCATTTTTTTAATCTATTATGTTTATATTAAATAAAATCAAAATATACCAAAGACCTTGTGGTCTAGTGACACCCGGTTGAATTAAATATGAAAAAAAAATGAATGAAGATATAATTGACAAAGCATTTTATTTGATAAAAAGTGATTTGACAATATATATATATATATGGTTGTACTCTCGTGCGTACTCTCGCTCAGGAGTGAACTGCGAACAAATCACAACTGTACACGTATCCAGATCAACAAATCAGATGCAATTTTAAAAAAAAATGACGCGGTGGCATTTTCGTAAATAACTGGATTTTTGGTGCCCCTAGTTTCACTTACAAGTGCACCTAGTTTCACTTAAAAGTGCACCTAGTTTCACTTACTAGTGCACTTATTTTCGCACCTATTTTCACTTACAAGTGCGAATAATTTACCTTGTTAATATTGATGCACCTATTTTCGCAAATATTTTCACTTACAAATGCAAGTAATTTACCTTGTTAATATTCATGCACCTGATGCAACCTAGGTGCACCTAGTTATAACATTAGGTGCACTTAGTATTGATGCTCAGTGTACAATTCAGTTGCACCTGTAATACATTTTATTTGCATCTGCAATACATTTTACTTGCAGTTGTGCAAGTAATTCACTTTGTTAACATTCATGCACTTGGGTGCAACCTATGTGCACCTAGTTATAACATTAAGTGCACCTAGTTATAACATTAGATGCACTTAGTATTGATGCTCATTGTACAATTTACTTGCACTTGTAATACATTTTACTTGCACGTGTGCACCTATTTTCACTTACAGAATAATTTACCTTGTTAACATTTATGCACCTGGGTGCACCTATGTGCACCTAGTTATAACATTNATGTTACGAAATACACCACTCAATGTTAAGAAACACACCACTCAAATATGCACTGTGGTGTGTTTCTTCACATTGTGGTGTGTTTCATTGTGGTGTGTTTCTTAACATTGAGTGGTGTATTTCGTAACATTGAGTGGTGTGTGACCGCACGGCCGCACGGGAGATCACGGCCGCACCGGAACCAAAATCTATATATATATATATATATATATATGCCAAAGGCCTTGTGGTCAAGCAGCATAGCTGTAGCCCTTCTAAGTGAGAGGTCACAGGTTCGATAGGTTTTAGTTAAAAAAAATATTATTGGATCAATTTTATAATTATGAAAAGCTTTTAAAAGTAAGGTTCATTTTATAATTATTGCAAACTTGAAACTTTAGTAATTGTAAGATCCTAGCATTTGATTTCTCAATATGGAGGATTTAGATGCGTCCACACTTTTTACATGAGGCGATGTTCTCACCTTCCTCTCCTATATACAAGGATGGATCTACGCTTAAATTTAGGGGGGTCCTGGCCCCCACCCCCTACCCTCTATCTAGTCCTAAAATTTTTAGTAGATATGTATGTATATATTTATATATAGGGATAAAATATACTTTTGGCCTCCATCCATTTTTTTAATCTATTATGTTTATATTAAATAAAATCAAAATATACCAAAGACCTTGTGGTCTAGTGACACCCGGTTGAATTAAATATGAAAAAAAAATGAATGAAGATATAATTGACAAAGCATTTTATTTGATAAAAAGTGATTTGACAATATATATATATATATGGTTGTACTCTCGTGCGTACTCTCGCTCAGGAGTGAACTGCGAACAAATCACAACTGTACACGTATCCAGATCAACAAATCAGATGCAATTTTAAAAAAAAATGACGCGGTGGCATTTTCGTAAATAACTGGATTTTTGGTGCCCCTAGTTTCACTTACAAGTGCACCTAGTTTCACTTAAAAGTGCACCTAGTTTCACTTACTAGTGCACTTATTTTCGCACCTATTTTCACTTACAAGTGCGAATAATTTACCTTGTTAATATTGATGCACCTATTTTCGCAAATATTTTCACTTACAAATGCAAGTAATTTACCTTGTTAATATTCATGCACCTGATGCAACCTAGGTGCACCTAGTTATAACATTAGGTGCACTTAGTATTGATGCTCAGTGTACAATTCAGTTGCACCTGTAATACATTTTATTTGCATCTGCAATACATTTTACTTGCAGTTGTGCAAGTAATTCACTTTGTTAACATTCATGCACTTGGGTGCAACCTATGTGCACCTAGTTATAACATTAAGTGCACCTAGTTATAACATTAGATGCACTTAGTATTGATGCTCATTGTACAATTTACTTGCACTTGTAATACATTTTACTTGCACGTGTGCACCTATACTTGCACTTGTAATACATTTTACTTGCACGTGTGCACCTATTTTCACTTACAGAATACATTTTACTTGCACGTGTGCACCTATTTTCACTTACAGAATAATTTACCTTGTTAACATTTATGCACCTGGGTGCACCTATGTGCACCTAGTTATAACATTACGTGCACCTAGTTATAACGTTATATGCAATTACATTCCGGACACGTGGCGCGCTGTGATTCGTCCGCAGTTCTCTCCTGGGCGGCCAGTACGTACCTGAACGTAATCCTCTATATATATATATATATATATATATATATATATATATATATATATATATATATATATATATATATATATATA